>NC_056735.1:273278617-273578617 GCF_019279795.1 Protopterus annectens | reverse complement strand
ATTGATATCTTCCATGCCTATTATTTTCATAATTTTTTTTAAACGTCTATCCTCTTTTGTTATATTTTTTCTTCTGGGGCCCCCCAGGTAATCCACAATGCTGCAAATCAAATTCCAGTCCCCATCTGTAAGTAATTCTCAAAGGAAAAATATACTTTAAAAATGATCAAAACACGGTAGGTTCAGGTTAAGGCACTTTAATCTTGCAGCAAGGAGACAAAAACGTGCTGTTACAGAGTTTGTCTAACTAGAAACAGGAAATACTTTCATTTTTATACACTTTCTAATAAGACATTGCCTACCAAGCTGACGTAGCAAATTACAAGTCTTTTATCATCACTTATTGACCATTAGTCTCATGAATTTCTGCTGATTTATCAATTTGTGTGAGAAACTTCCTAAGAAAACAACGTGGCCTTGGTTACCACCGGTTAGATACATGTTATGTTACCATTCAAGGTACTATGGCTAATTCAAGCACAAAGCTAGCAGCTTATTTCTCTAATAATCCTTTGTCTACATTATCTCTAAGCTTCTGCAGCTGTACATGCTCTCATACTTCGAACAGAGCTGATTGTTTAGAATCATTACATTTACAGGATATAGCATTGTTCATTCATTCACTCCTGACCTAGCAGATAAGCACCTGCTTCTCAAGTACATTTCCAAAAGGCATAAACATGAATATTGCTGTGCTAGCAATTACTAGGTCAGAGGGCATCTTGCAAGTTTCAGAAAGCACACTGCAGTTTCAAAAAGCATATTTTCAGTCTCATATGAAACTCAATTTATATATAAAACAGTGCATATAAAATAGAATGAAAAACGTGTTCTCATTTAGCTTCTAATTAGCATTAAGCAGACACACATTAATACATATTTTTCTGACATTTCCCCCCTGTTAATACTTTTTAATTCTATTTTCAAAAAGAATAAACAGTTTGCTTCTTTTCCTAACCTCTTCCAATCAGAATTTGCAGTTAAGAAAGTCATTCAGTTTAGACTTTATGAAAGTGTTTCACATTCTAGCAGCTCTTCAAATTCAGTACTTTGATACATAGTCTCAGAAACTGATATGTCTATAAATTCTTTGATTAATTTCTTCATGCAGGGGATTCCACAACAAACACAAACTCCTATCAGGAGTAATCCCACACCAGTGGCAATCAAGATGTTCATTAGGATGGAACCCCACCCCCCCAAACAAATTCTGGAAAGCGTCCGTCACAGGGTTTGGGCCTGGTTTGGTCGTGGCCGACACTTGCTGAATTACCTCAAGGTGATCATTAATTTCGTGCTGATGATCTGGTATAAACGCACGCATTCTTCTTTGATTAAAGCACACGTCCCACCCCTCACCGCTAGGGTGAAGTCAAGAGTCATTCGGTTCTGGAGCACTACAGTTCTCATAGCATTCAGTTCATCAGTTATCAGTTCAAGAGCAGAGAAAGTTGCATTACTCATTACTTCAAGAAGTTTAGACAGTTTTCGCAGCTCCCAAATCGATTTAACTGTGCCATATGCAGGTAATATGCCTGCCCATAATATCAGCATCACTCAAGTCCATGTGCGTAAGTTTGGTACCCACACTATGATGGTCTTTTCAGCCTGCCTCGATCTGTCCCATTGGATTCTCAGGTTTTTTAACAATCTTCTTGGTCACATCTCACGTATTTCGAATATTTCCTTGAGGCAAGACTGCAGTGTGTCGTATGGCCGGGATCAGGTACCCCAAAAAACAACTGCCGGACCAATTCTCAGGTAACCATTTCTATGCTTTTTTACCACACACAAAATAACAATCCTCTACTTTGGTAGTTACTTTGTTACAAAATGACTGCCCTGCATGAAACATTTTCCTATCTATTACAGATAAATGTTTAAAAAGTTCAGGATTACGTTGTACTTGATCAAGAGTCTTATGCATGGATTTAAGAAATGAGTTATAATTTGTACTACAAGATCCACCCAGATCGTTTGCTTTTGTATAACATTTATATTGTACCGTCACATTACACTTACTCCAACCCACTTGCATGGTATCATTTTTATAAAAACATACAATTCCCTTTTGTGTCACAGGCAAATACAGTGCTACCTTATCATATGCTTTAATAGATACTGTGTCAAAAAACAGATTTTCCCAGGTCTCATTGACCCCTAGGGGGATAGCAGTCATTAATAACCCCCCATACGCTGTTGGTATGGCTGTGCAGATCCAGCAGTTCGAAACATTAAAAGTCTCAGCATACACATGTGTAATTGCCTGATAAGTGTTAAAGTTCGGGTGCCAGTCTATATTTGGTTCATCACGTTTATTCAGTTCAACTTTTGTGGCAGGAAAAAGGAAAGGCCACAACAAAAAGAACAATGTTATTAGCATGACTATCAAAATAATCATGCAAGTTTTCTGAGGTTGTTCAATGTCTCTATTCACTCTATACTTGGCCATTTTGTTCTCGTTGCACAACAGTAACAAGGTTTTTGTCCAGTTCAAAGTTCTTAACCAGTTTACAGTGTGTCAGATGAATCCAGGATGCTCGCTTCACGATCTTGACTGCAGTGGGTGCCGACAGTAGTTCCTGCTACGGCCCTTCCCATTTCAGAGAACTCCAATTCTTTCTCTTCACTATTTTCACCCAGACTTAGGTGCCTGGGGCTACTACTGCTTCCGATTTCGTTTGCTCTTTATCTGAAACAGATTTTAACTGCAAAAGTTTGTTATTCAAAAATCGCCTCATATACCCTGCAAGTGAATTGTCAGCCTCCTGCTCTGCAGACATGAGAGGTTTCCACTGAGGTGTATAATATGCCCTCCCAAACAAAACTTCAAAAGGAGTTAATCCTTTTGCATTTGGAACAGTTCTCATGCTCAACAGTGCCAGAGGTAAACAGTACACCCAGCTTTTGTCTCACTAATCAATTTCCTAAGTTTATTCTTCAACACCCCATTATGCCTCTCTACTAATCCTGCAGATTGGGGGTGGTATGCACAGTGGTTTTTCAACGATATCCCAAAGTAGCGACTAAGTTGTTGTATTGTTTGGTTTAGAAAATGTGTACCGTTGTCACTATAAATCTTTTCCGGTATGCCAAATCTAGGTATAATTTCTTTAACAAGGACCTTTGCAACAGTAGCTGCATCTGGATTTTTAGTTGGAAAAGCTTCCACCCATTTGGAAAACATATCTATAATGACAAGGCAGTACTTCTTATTTTTGCATTTGTTCAGTTCTATAAAATCCATACAAATAGTATGAAATGGATACGGTGGTGTAGGGAGACTCCCTTGCTTAGGTTTCAATGCCCCTTGTGCATGATGCTTGTTACAAACATGGCATGCTGCACAAAAAATGTTTGTGTAATTAGTAAATCCATACGTCGATTCACTAACTGTACCATCCCCCCTGTTGAGACATGGCTCTGCCCATGGCTCAACAAAGCTGCATATCTAAACAAGTTAGATGGTAGAATTGGTTTCTTCTCTTTGGAGATGTACAGTCCCTTCTCAAGGATTGCTCCTCGTTTTATCCACTTTTGCTTCTCTATATTTGTAGTAAGTGTCTGCATTGTTTTTAACATTTCTAAATCTAAAATCTCAGAAGGTTGTAATTCCTTGCTCTAAAGAAAAACTTCTGAAGCTGAAGCTGCCTGTTTTGCAGCTGTATCAGCCCTCGCATTACCTTTTGAAATTCTATCCTGTTGCTTGGTATGAGCTATGCATTTGCAAATAGCTACTTTCTTAGGTAACTGAATAGAGTCTAGTAAGTCTAAAATAAATTGCGCATGATTAATTGGTTTACCAGTAGAAGTTATCATTCCTCTATTTTTCCACTGCTGTGCAAAAACATATACAGTAGAAAAAGCATACTGGCTGTCAGTAAAAATATTTACTTTCTTACCTTCTGCTAAGATGCATGCCCTCGTCAAGGCAATCAACTCTGCTGCTTGTGCAGATAAGTTGTGTGGTAAAGATTTTGCTTCTGAGACCTCATTATCAGAAACGACTGCATACCCCACTAGGTTCTGTCCTGTAGGACCCCTCCTACACGAGCCGTCCACATAGTATGTCACTTCGGCATCATCCAAGGGAACATCTGTAAGGTCTTTCCTAGGTAGTGTCTTTTGCTCAATCTCCTGCAGGCAGCATTGTGGTTTGCCATCTGCAGGGGTTGGGAGCAAGGTTGACGGATTCAAAGTTGTGCATCGTTCAGTTGTCATATGAGGTTGGCTCAACAGTATAGTCATACAGGAAAGATGTCTTGCAGGAGAAAGATATGCTACTTTTTCTTGCAGTAAAATAATCGCGACTGCATGAGGCACTCTCAATGTGAGAGGGTGGAACAATACTACTGAGGCTGAAGCCTGCACTGTCATTGCAGCTGTGACTACTGCTTGTACACAGTGGGGCAAGGATCGCACCACTGGGTCTAACTGTGATGAATAGTAAGCTATGGGGTGTTGTTTGTCCCCATGCTGTTGTGTTAACACTGATGTCATATAACCTTGCTTACAGTCTACAGTTTGGAAAAATCGCTTATGATAGTTTGGTAATCCTAAAACTAAGGAAGATGCTATCAATTGTTTCAGTTTGCAGAAAGCTGCTTCTGCTTCTGGTGTCCACTGTAATAAATCCTGTGCTGCCATCGGCTTTTTGAATATCAAATTAGTCAGCGGAGCAGATTCCAAAGCATAATTTGGTATCCAACTCCGACAAAAGTTAGTAGTTCCCAGGAAGGACATCATTTCCTTCATGGTAGTTGGTCTAGGTGCTTGTAATATTGCTGTTTTCCTGTCTTCGTCTAATATTCTGCCCTCTTTGGATATTACATATCCCAGGTATTTAACTTGTTTTCTCCAAAGTTGCAGTTTGTTCTTGTTTACCTTGTGTCCTTGAGTAGCTAAAAATTGTAATAATGATATGGTATCTTCTCTGCATTCTTGCTGGGTGGGGGCTGTCAGCAGAATGTCGCCTACATAAAGTAAAATCTGACTACCTTTCGGTGGGATAAATCTCGCCAGGTTACTTGCCATTTCTTGTGCAAATATCATTGGACTTTCACAATATCCCTGTGGTAATCTCGTATATGTATACCGTTTCCCCTGAAATGTAAATGCAAACCAGTGTTGGCTGTCTGGGTGTATCGGTATTGAGAAAAATGCATTGCTAATGTCTACCACAGAAAAATACTTCTGTTGAGGTTTCAAATCATTCAGTAAGGTGTGTGGATCTGGCACCGTTGGTGCCCTGGGTATAACTGCGTCATTCATTGTCTGTAGATCTTGGACCATACGCCACTCCCCGTTTGCTTTCCTAACAAGAAATAAGGGTGTATTACATGGTGAATCGGGAGATTCTATAAAGACTCCTTCCTTAAGTAAGGCTGCTATTATAGGTTTGATCCCTATCTCTGCATCCTTTCTCAAGGGATACTGTTTTTTCTGAGGTCTAAATGCTGATTTTGGCGTAATAGTAACTGGTCCTGCTGTACGAATAAGTCCTACGTCTGATTTCCCTGTTGACCAGAGAGTCTCTGGTATATCTCGTAAGGCTTTTTCCTCTTCCTCCAGTAAGAGTAATACTCAGCTATCCTCACTTGCTTGTGAGTGCACTGCTGGGTGTGTCTGTGTTATCCAATTCAATTTTTGCTTCTGTACTCCTTGTTCAGAGAGTTCTAACTCTGTCTGTTTTTCCCACCTCATGACTTTTTCTCCTAGGTCTGCCCACTTCAAATTTCTATTTTTAGTTAGGCTTACATGTGGCAATCGATTAGATTTGTAGAGTGCCAAAAACTCCTGGGGCAATGAACAGCTTATTACACTGTTTCCTTCTGTGTCCCAGTACAAATTTCGTAATACTAGCCTATTAGCATGGTTTTTAAACAACTCTTGCTCATATTCTTTGTCAGGTCCTGGTCTATTACAGTAATATAGAGTACAATGCAACAAATGCTGTTTGTCAGTGTCAAGGGAGGGGGTTTTGCTGATGGCTACGTTCATCAGTTCTTCGGTTACTGCCCCTGGACCAGTCGTAACTAAGTCCTGGCTGTACCAATAATATGTTTCACCCTCCGGTTGCACTACAAAAGTATCCATTTGTCGCTGTGCTTCCATACCCTGCATGGTTGGAACTACGGCTATGCCAAATATCTGCATTAAGTCTCTGCCCAAGAGATTTACTGGGCATTTTGCAGAAACAACAATTTTGCTTTTCTGGGTCATTCCTGATATGGGGTCAGTTATTGCAATGTCATGGGAGAGTGGCTCCCGATACAGCTGCCCATTAGCTGCTTTCACTAATATGTAATCTGGTGATTCTGAATCTTCTGGGAGTTTGGAAGGATGTATCAGGGTCCGTGAAGCCCCTGAGTCACACCTATTCTGTTTCCCTGATCTATGACAAGACAGTAATCTTTTGTCCCTGATCTGCGCATGCAAATCTGCCTGACAAAAAGTTCTGTAACTAGTCCCTGATCTTAAACAGAAAAAAGGTAAATTCCTCTTTACTTGACTCTCCGTGAGTTGATCCACCGGATCATTGACTCGTCCTCCAATCCCAGATCAGAAACAGTGGCTGGCCTCTTTCGAACGACAATTCGGTCGGAGGTCTTTCAAAACACAAGAGCCGATTTAGCCGCTTCTCCGTACGGGTACATGCCACCGGGCCCAATTCTGACCTAGGCCTAGAGTGAGAGGTACTTTCTGGTCCGAAGGACCAAACTGTCAAAGGAAAAATATACTTTAAAAATGATCAAAACACGGTAGGTTCAGGTTAAGGCACTTTAATCTTGCAGCAAGGAGGCAAAAATGTGCTGTTACAGAGTTTGTCTAACTAGAAACAGGAAATACTTTCATTTTTATACACTTTCTAATAAGACATTGCCTACCAAGCTGATGTAGCAAATTACAAGTCTTTTCATCATCACTTATTGACCATTAGTCTCATGAATTTCTGCTGATTTATCAATTTTTGTGAGAAACTTCTTAAGAAAACAACGTGGCCTTGGTTACCACTGATTAGATACATGTTATGTTACCATTCAAGGTACTATGGCTAATTCAAGCACAAAGCTAGCAGTTCATTTCTCTAATAATCCTTTGTCTACATTATCTCTAAGCTTCTGCAGCTGTACATGTTCTCATACTTCGAACAGAGCTGATTGTTTAGAATTATTACATTTACAGGATATAGCATTGTTCATTCATTCACTCCTGACCTAGCAGATAAGCACCTGCTTCTCAAGTACATTTCCAAAAGGTATAAACATGAATATTGCTGTGCTAGCAATTACTAGGTCAGAGGGCATCTTGCAAGTTTCAGAAAGCACACTGCAGTTTCAAAAAGCATCTTTTCAGTCTCATATGAAACTCAATTTATGTATAAAACAGTGCATATAAAATAGAATGAAAAATGTGTTAACTCATTTAGCTTCTAATTAGCATTAAGCATACACACATTAATACATATTTTTCTGACAGTAAATTTTCTTAAGCTCCATTATAACAGTTTAAGGTAGAATATAAATATAAACAAGTGTAATCCTCCTCTCTTGCCATTAACCCCTTAGTACTACAAATCTACCATTATTATATTTTCCCCTCTTCTATCGCTATTGAAGCTCCTCTTGTAAGTAATATAAGTACTCCCCTTGGGACCATACTAACTTTGACCTCATTATGATTAAGAATTGTATTTTGCCAAGCAGATATCTCGCCTAGAGGCATCAATAGCATAAATATATTTGAGGGAAGTACAGTTGTCTTCTCAGTCTGATTCAGAGATCTAAAAGAAAGCTTATCTGATTCTACTCACAGTCAGTTTGACAAGGTACTTGAGGTTACAAGCAAGTTAACTGCATATCTACTCAGTCTGTTCCACAGGGGATCGTCAGTGAATAATAGTAATTCAACCCAATTTGCTCCAGCCATTGCCTGCTAGCTCCATTGTTTGCTATCTGATACCTAGCTTATGCATTTCATCCACCATAGTTCATACTTGTTAATGAAACTGAAAATTGTAATGTATAAAATTGTTTGTTCCTGTAAATATTAAGATCTGAAGAAGTCTGGTTTATTATTTATTTATTTTTGTTTACGTATTGGGTAGAGCACTGATTAAAAAGGATGAATTTCAGACCCAGTCCAAGTTTTGTTATGCTTTATACTGTCACATCCTGCCAAGCTGTCACCTCCTAACTAGAATAGCAAACTACTGCATATATATCGGTCAGTCTTCTTAAATAAAACTGTGTATCAGTAATTTGTCTAGTGTAGGAGATGAGATTCTATTAGTATAATACATCTACTTCCCTGGTGAAACTTAGTACTTGAGGGGGAATCTATTCAGGTGTTACGATCTGCTGTTGTAGTTACCCTACCCAAAGAAAATGGTTGTGCAAGGTAGTTATATCTTTCTGAATAGTCAAGTTTCCCCCAATCTCTTTTAAAGATTATGCACAGTAACTTTGTGGACTTTATCAAGTTGTAAAATTGTATAACTCTATAGATATATATATATATATATATATATATATATATATATATATATATATATAAAACTTTCTCTATAATATATATATATATATATATATATATATATATATGTTTACACATATACATATATACATACATATACATATACGTATATATATATATATATATATATATATATATATATGTATATATATATATATATATATATATATATATATATATATATATATATATGTATATATATATATATATATGTATATATATTTTTTTTGCTAACATGTTTTATTATTTTGTTAATATACTGAATTTGTTTGTGTATCATAGCATCCTTTTGAGTGGGGTCTACTATTTTTTTCTGTTGGTATTTGTTATAGTGTATGTGTTGGGAGTTTATACACCATATATTATCTAGACTGCTTTGCAAAGGAGGTTGCCTGCAACAGGTGAACTTGTTCATAGGTGGTTACTGGGCTATTGATCCGAAGGTCTTTATAAGCCTAGCTGTGTGTACCCAATATCATACTAGAGAAACCCAATATAAAGCATCTTGCCAAAACTCGAGATCTTAGTTAGCAAGAAATGACCATATCTAAGGGGCTCATAGGTGAAATCCCTGGCAGGGGTTTACGGTTTCCCATCCAGTCATCCAGGCTACACTTAAACAGGGTCATAGGGGGCTCTGTTTGATGTGAATTGGTAGCCTGTTCCAGAGGAGTGGCAACCTCCGAGAGAGATAGCTGTCTTTCCAGCAGGTCCTATTTATGTTGCAGGCCAGGTTAAGGTGTCTAGAGTAGATGACCTTTGCCCCATATGACTTGCAGATATGCAGCATTTCCATTAGGTTTGGATTGAAGATTGCTCTGTAGGCCAGGCACAAGTCTCCTCTAAGTAGTCTGTATGTTACTGAATACAGTCACAGTGACTTCAGTCTGTCAGTGTATGCCGGAGACCCTGAATTTTCTTGGTCAGAACTCTCTGAGGTCTCTCAAGTTGCTGCAGGTGCCTGGTAAGGTACGTACCAAAGAGGAGCATTGCACTCAGTTACTGGTCTGATGAGGGTCGAGTACAGGAAAGTTATGACCTGTTTCGTTCTTGAGACAATGCCCTTGCTAATGAGGTATGCAATGTAGAATGCTTTCCTTACCGCAGTGGACACTTAGTGGTCAAAGTTTAAGGTACAGTCAACTTGCATTCTCAGGTCTCTCACTACTGAGTTGTTACTTAGGGTATTATTATTTATATGATAGTCTACTGAAGGTAATGCTAATGCATTTTTAGCACTGGGTTTGAGTCCATAGCTTTGGCACCGGTCAGTGGTTTGTGTAAGTCCCTCTTGAAGTATATTGACATTTTTTGGGGATTCAGTGATTGTACCTAATTTGCAGTCGTCAGCAAACTTTGTCACCCACAGGCCCTCTGTTTTTTGCTTGAACTTCTGAGAAGTATATTCCAAACAGTATGGGGCCTAACACTGACCCCTGTGGAACCCCACTGGTGACAGGTGTGCTGGTTGAAGTTGTGTGTGAGAAAAGGCAGCTCAAAGAATTGAAGAGAGTGAAGAACGATGCATGTTATATAAGGGGTCCTCAATCCACCTATGCAAGCACCTCAATAGGTACAAAACAGAGCTAGTTCCTCACAGACAAGATAGGCACTTAATTGAAAAATCCTTCTGCAAAATGGGATATACTAAGTGGTTAAACTGAAATGCTATGATTTATGTGTTACAGTAGTCTATCCTTAAACATATGCTGTTGTAATAATACTGCCCGTATCTACACTTTATGGGGGCATGATGTGGAATGATACAAGAGTGCAGCAAAAGAACAGGGCTTTGGAAGTGTGCAAATAGTTATTTATGGAAATTTCCACTTTGAAATATTTCGATGTGAATAAGTTATCCATGTTGTGGGAAGATGCCAGACAGGATTAAAAACAGTGTAGTGATTCTGTAAGAAGATAAAAAGAGTTTTGTATGACTGTGGATTGTTTATGGATTGTTAGAAAAGGTGCATTCAGATAACGAGAAAGAGTAACTTGCCATAGTATGTAGCTATGAAGGGTTCCATATGTGCATTTATTGAAAAAAATGATGAAAACAGACCAGAAGCCATTACAGAGTATTTTTAAGAAGCCATGGTGTAAACCACCACCAGGACTGCAGAGAATGTCTTCAGACTATGAAAGTGGGACTTAGTTGTGAAGAATAAGCTAGAAAAACATGCTTGCTGTAGATGTGCTGTGATGTTCATATTTATGAGAAAATCAAGACAATTTATCTAGATGAAGGCTAAATAGAAATCTGTTGTGTGAAAAGGAATGCAGACATATTTGTAATGTAATGAAGAAATTAAATACAAGGTTTGATGTTTAAGACTAACAGATATGTTTTAATTAAGGAAATTAATGAGTCATAGGAATTGTGAAGTATGAGGATAGAGCTTGTGATATGTTATACTGGCCAGTAATGTGGGTGCAAACAGAGCACAACGTTTGGAGTTGGAGATTGCTGTAATATTTAGGAGACTGGCAGATCAAGAGAAAAGATGATTTCTTATATGAGCTTAAGGAACACAAAGGAGTAAAGTAGGAATTCCTTCCCTATGGCGCAATTGATATCATAAATCACTTGTTCACTCATGTTAGAATGAAAACAAATTATTGCTTGACACCACTGCATGCTGTTTTGGGGAGTTTTTCCTTCCTCAGTCTGTGAGTAATGAGTCAGTATGCAAGTTCTGTGTGTGTCTGTGTGTGTGTGTGTGTGTGTGTGTGTGTGTGTGTGTGTGTGTGTGTGCGTGCGCGCACATATGGGAGTGCAGAATGGCTTCCTCCCTTGCAAAAGTATTTAATTTTGACCTGGTCCATTACATTACATATAATGGGTTGCTTTTGAGGTATTACAATAAATAAATGAGATATGAGAGTTTGAGTTACAATGTCTAATATAGTAGAAGCTGTAGGAACAGATTTGTCTTAGTTTAAAAACTGAATGTACTTGATCTGGATGGATTATTATTTGAAGTTTCCTGAGGACATAAAATAAATGGATATTGCAAGAAGTATGAGTAATTAATGCACTAAAAATGTATTTTTAACACTTTGGTACAAAGGTACACATTATACGAATATGGAGTTCAAGAGATTTGCAGTGGGGAATTTCAACATGTGACCATTAATCCTAACTATCCTCAGTTAAATGATAAAGTTGAGAGGAGTGTACAGAATGTAACAAATCTCATGGAGAAATCTACCATTAATAATGACTGTTATTAGGGTGTACACTTAACTATTCTGGAATATAGGAATATTTCATTGTGAGGGGTGTAAATCTTTCACCAAGTCAGTGTTGAGCCATACATTAAAGAATAAATGTTCAATTTCCAAGCCCTTGTTATAGCCTGAAACCTTGAGTTATGTTGAAGAAGTCAAAATCAATGTCTTTCGGCTTCTCCTGTTAGGGTCCTCACGGTAGAACACCGGTCCGCAGATTGATTGGCAGTTGTGTTTTACAGTGTCAGTGTCAAGTTGTCAGCCCAGCACCCAACCTTCACAAAAGGCACGCACACACACACACACACACACACACACACACACACACACACACACACACACACACACACACACACACACACTCACTCACACACACACACACACTCTTACTGCATATCTTTAAAACTCACTCAACCACAGGGAGGACATGCAGACTACACACAGAAGGCCCACTAGCCAAGATTTGAAACAAAGAACCTGTTGCTGTGAGGCAACAATGCTAACCACTGCACTATCACAGCCAACAGCAATGTTGAAGAAATATACTGATTTATTTGCAATCTTAGAATGTTTGCTTGGTGATTTTTATATGCAAAAAAAATCTGATACTGTGGCAGTGATATATTCATTTAGAAAATGCCAGTTGCTCTTATAGTTATAAATGGAACAGGAATTAAAATGAATGGAAAGATCAGGTGCCACTGAGAAAAAAGTTGAACCAAATGGGAGAGTAGTATAGACACTGTTATGAAGAAAGATGAGATTTGCATTTTTATTGCCTTGCAAGGTGTGACTAAAAGTGTTTCGGCTTTTCCCGGTTAGGGGTTGCCACAGCGGAACTCCAGTCCGCTAATGATTGGCAGTGGAATTTTACGGTGCCGAGTTGCCAGCCGAACTTCCAACCTTTAAAGAAGGCTTTGCAAGATGTGACTAAAGTAGCTAAAAGAGAGCATTACTAACTGCTTATATCTGAAGTGGTCTCAAAACTGCCCAAATACTGGTTCTCTTTGAAGTTGGTCACGTCCTCAGCTCCTCCGTCTGTTGGTGAAGTAAAAAAAATTACTGTTTTTAAGCTAAATTTGTTTTTCTTGATGCAGTTTAAGTGTGATTCAGTGTGTAATGGTGCTACCTTCTGGTCTGTGGTGAGTGAAAAGGAACTTATGGTGCAATCCGAATAATATACATGTGAAGTAAATCACAAGTCAAAATGAACTACCATGGTGTACAGCATTCCAGTGATACAGACCCAATGGATGTTTCACAACTGGTGTTGCTGAAGTAATCGGTAGTTTGGATGCCGTATGAACTGAGATAGACTCTTGACTGGCTTGTTCATAATACATGTGAAAAGGTTAAAGATGGCTTCACAGGGTGCCATGGTGTGTGCATAAGCAGCTGTAAACCATTGAACTGGCCAGCAGATATGTATGGCTTAAGATAAGGTAGCAAAGAGAGTGAAACAGCTAGAGCAGATGAAGCATCAAATGAAATTTAATGTTGTATAAAGTCTTAAAAGGTATAGAAAAGATGAACGTAACGGAACAAGTTAAAAATATGCAGTGGACTGATTAAAAAGACTCTCTGGGTATAGCTCAGATGAAACATTTGCCATTAATGGAGACTGAAATTAAGTGTAGTAAATCAAGACTAATTTTGATTGAAGTTTTGACTCCTTATGAAGAAGACACATTTTGTGGAAGGTGTGGCAAACGGGAGAAATTGTCCATGGAGGGGAAATCTTTGTTGTTGAACATATAATCTGATATTGTTAATCCTCGTTCATTCCGTATGTACGGGTATCGGTTCTCACCTTGGAACCGAGCCGGCCATCTTCCAAGCTCGCATCAGCTACAAGCTCTCGAGCTAAAACTCTCCCTGTTACCTTAGATTTTGTTTGCCGCATCGCCATTCGGTCGTGTCAAGCTACTTCTGTTGAGCGAAGTACAATATTTGTTGTCATTCTAGTCTAAAAAACTTTTTCTCTCAGAAAAAGTTTCGAAATTGTTTTCTCTTACCTTATCACATTTAGCGACTATCTCTTCTTAAAATTTTTCAATCTTTTACCGCAAGGTATTTCTTCTATACCATTGTAGACCCCTTTTCTTCTTTACCTTTGGGAATTTCTTCTACCATTGCTGGTATTCTCTCTGATTTCATTCCTTTCTATCATGGATAAAAAAGGTAGTCCAGGATTTAAGAGATGTTCAGATTGTGGACATAAATTACCTACTTCAGATGCACATTCTCTGTGTGTCTGTTGTTTGGGTGTGCCTCATTTATCAGTTGATCCCCCCTGTGGAATTTGTAAGAACTTCTCTAATAGGACGTTGATCAAGAGGAAAAATAAATTGCTACTGAAGGGGATACTCAAATCTCCTTTTTCAGAGGCTATTTCTGGGTCGGAGGCTTCAACCCCTCCAAGATCCCATAAGTAAAAGACTGATGATCTTTCAAAGGCCAAATCTCTTCCTTCGTCCCTGGCTGGGGACTCCTATCAACCGAGACCCAAGAAAGCTAAGCTTTTTGCTTCGGATCTGACTCTTTCGGCTCCAGCACTTTCGGTGCCTACATCCTCAGCACCAAGGCCATCTGTGACTTTGGCACCGACTAGCGTGCCCTTTACCATATCGGTACCGAGGGGCTCCTCGATTCAGACCTCTCTACCGGCACCGACAATTCTGTCGGTGCAGATTGTAACCATATCGGCTCCGATACTTTACCTGGAACCGACAACTCAGTTACTGACACCAATTTTTTGTGGTCCCAGCCTCGGCACCGACCTTACTATCGGTGCAGACCATGACTTCGGCACTGATGATTTCCTCTGTGTAGACACCTGTAGTATAGTCTCTTACGGCACTGTTGTTTTCAGTGCAGACTGCTGATGTGAGCACCAAGCTTGTCCCATCTGTGGATAGACCTGACTCCCCCTCAGCCGTGTCCGTGAAATCCACTAGAAACCTCTCTGAACACGACGTGTTGCATCTTGGAGATCAAGCGCATTTAGCCAGAGGTATCCCACCCCCCAGGACCTATTCTTCCTTGGGAGGTGATCACCCTTTGCCAAAGACCCCTACTTATTCTCCTCCATGTTTGCCTTTGAAGCCCCTTGATATAGCACAGTCTTCCCCCTCTACAGTTCCCTTTATGGACCTCACTAAGGAACCGCAGTTGCCTTCGTGGCAGGAGAGTTTTGCTGCGGCCCAGGATGTTAGCTGTAGCATACGTAATTTGGCGTTTCACAGCCATCCAGGGACTCTGAGTCGGCAGGCTGAGCCACTTAGGGAGGGGTGACACCTGTCCAGGGCACTCACCCCTCTTCAGGTGGACCGGCCTTCCAACTAATGGAGAAGGCTTTGACGTCTGCTGGCGATACTGTGTTTTCAAAATCCCGGTCCTCCTCTGGACCACTATGTACACAAGTCGCTCCTAGCGGACACCAGGCGCAAGGGCCTCAGGATGTACTCCCACAGGAAACCCGTTTTGCGTTGTCCTCCCCAGCTTCTCCCTCTGAGGAAGTTCATCGCAAAAGCTTGTGCAAGAGGAAGAATATGGACTCCACAGAGGAGTCCATTACTGAAGACACAGACTTTGATGATGGGGAAGGGTCCCCTCGCTCACTCTCTGAGGTATCCTTTGGTGATATCATTGAAATCCTCAAACAGAGAGGTGACTGGCAGTCCTCTAACCCGACTTCTGAAGAGTCTGTGTTCCTGCAGGCTTTTCGTGCCCAGCCCCCTACCTCCTGGGTTACTCCACCTACCGTCGAACCGGTCTGGCTCGTCGTGCAGTGTGCATGGAAGGCTCCTGACACCATTGAGACCATTCCCCGGAGGCCAGATAAAATTTTGTCCCTTCCTGCTACTGACCCCCATTGGTCCAAAGGTCTTCCTGTAGATGCTCTGGTGGTGGCAGCCGCAACCAAGAAAGATCTGGCGGAAGAAGAAAGCCAGACTGTCCATCCGCCCAACAAAGAGTCACGAGCTCTGGACAGAATAGGGAAGCGTACTTTTGCATCAGCGACCTTTGCAATCAGGTCCCTGAATTATATGGCACACTTCAACAGGCTTCAAAGGGATTTAGTATTTGAGCTCTCTGAAACTTTGGCTGGTGCCATGTCTGATGAGGTCCGTGACTAAGTGGCTAATCTACCATTGAATTGATATCAAACTCCTCTATGTGCCTGATGTCTCACGCATCAGAAGGAGCAGCTAGCGCGGCGAGTTCAGGCGTTGTTTTGAGACGGCACACCTGGATGCGCTTATGTAATTTCACGGAACCCTTCAAGGCTTCCTTTCTCAACGCTCCCATTGAAGCCTCTTCATTGTTTGGACCCAAAGTTAAAAGCACACTGGCCAGATGTGAACAGGACAGTAAGACCCTTTCTGCAGTAGGTGTCCGTTATTCTTCCCCTCAACGTGCTTTCTCCAGAAACCAGAAGAGTGGGAACATATGGTACAAAAAGTCTCAGGGTCCTTTCCGTGACACACAGGCCAAGTTCTCCCCTAGAGGCAGAGGGGGAAACTCACAGGGAAGACGCCCCTTTCGGGGCAGAGGGGGTCCGCGTAACCAGGGTTCCAGGGTCTCATTTCCTGGTTAATCCTATCAGCGCTCCTGAAGTGCGACCCAACTCCTTTCCTCTGGAGGTAGTTGGGGGTCGTTTCTCCTTGTACCCTTCTGCCTGGCTAACCATCACCACCAACTCTTGGGTACAAAGGATAATAACCAGAAGTTACCATATCCCCTTTGATTTTTGTCCTGCTCCCCCAACACCCCAACAAACTTACCCGACGTTCCACCCAGTCAAAGGGAAGACGCAGCACTAGAGATAGTAAAGCTGCTAAGAAAAAGAGTCATCCAAATAGTCTCTCCAGACCAGATAGGATCCGGATTCTACTCAAGATTATTTTTGGTGCCAAAAAAAAATGGGGACTGGAGACCAATTTTGGATCTCAGTGTATTGAACAAGTTTGTAAGAGTACAAAAATTCCGGTTTTGGAAAAAAACAATTGGATGTGCTCAATAGATTTTCAAGATGCGTACTACCACATAAAAGTGGACAGGCCGTCAGGAAGATTTCTGCACTTCCGTGCAGGGAGCCAGTCACTACCAGTTCAGAGTACTGCCCTTTGGACTCTCTACAGCCCCCAGAGTGTTCACAGAGTGCATGGCAGTCATCACAGCTCACTTGTGACTACAAGGGTTCCAGGTGTTTCCATACCTGAATGACTGGCTGATCTCCGCCCCCACCAGACATCTATTGGAAGAAGCCCTGGCATAGTCTCTCCTCGTTTCAAAAAGGCTAGACATAACCATAAACTGGCAAAAATCCAATCTCACCCCATCTTAGTCCACAGAATTCATAGGGGTCATATTGGACACAAAGAGTTGCAGAGTATCCATTCCAGAGCACAGAATTCTAAGGATAAAGCAACAACTGATCCCAGTCCTTTCAAGAAAGAAATACACAGCTCACTCTGTCCTACAGCTGTTGGGTTCCATGGCAGCCTCCATCACCATTGTCCCCCTGACCAGGTTTCACATGAGGCTTCTACAATGGCTACTACTCACCCAATGGCATCCTTTTCAGCATCCTCTTTCAGCCAAGATTCGAGTAACCCACAGGTGCAAACAGGATTTAAATTGGTGGATGACCAACAACCCCTCACAGTGGTCTCGGCCCTTCTCCCCCCAGCAGCCCAAGGCTACAGTGACCACGGACGCCTCCCTGATGGGGTGGGGGTGCTATGTCCGGGTCAGACAGTCCAAGGAACTTGGTCCGAATTGGAGGCCCAACTGCATATAAATGTTCTGGAGCTGAGGGCGGTGCTTCTGGCGTTGCAAGCATTCCATCCCCTGCTGCCGTCTGGGACTATTGCGATTCAATCAGACAACACGGCTGTGGTCTGGTACATCAGCAAGCAGGGCGGAACCAAATCTTACCCCCTTTGTCGAGTGGTCATGAGGATATGGCAATGGGTGATGGCTACCAACCGTTTTCTTCTAGCAACGCACATTCCCGGGAGTTCCAACGTGATAGCAGACAGAATCAGCAGGAGCATTCGACAACCTCACGAGTGGTCCCTGAATCCCTTGATAGCGGCGGAGATCTTCCACTGCTAGGGCCATCCTTGCTGTGACCTCTTTGCATCCCTGACCAACTACAAATGCAGCAACTACTTCGCCCTCATTCCCCCTCTGGGACAGTCACCCAGGGACGTTCTAGTCCACGATTTGCTCTCGGGTCTTTTTTATGCTTTTCCACCTCTTCCCCTCATTCCCTACTTTCTGAAGAAAGCCCGTCGGTTGAAGAACAAGGTGATCCTCATAGCACCATATTGGCCTCGTCAAATTTGGTTCCCCTTCCTTTGACCTCACCTGCTAGATCAACCATGGATTCTCCATCCAACCATGGGGTTGATCTCCCATCCGCAAAATCAAATTCATCCCAACTTGGACAGCCTGAAGCTCACAGCTTGGCTCCTCCAATTCCCTTGATTGCCAAGCAGAATTATCTTTCTGTACCAGTACGGGACATTTTTATTGCATCTCATAAGTCTTCCACTAGTATTACTTATCTTAGCAAGTGGAAAAGATTTACCTGTTGGCTGAAAGAAAAGCAAGTAGATCTCTTTTCAGCACCAGTGTCGATAGTATTAGAGTATCTAGCCGATCTATTCCAATCGGGTGTATCTGCCTCTACCATTAGAGTTCATTTGGCTGCAATATCCACTTTCCATGTGGGTGTGCAAGACTCCTCTCTTATGTCACACAAATTATGCAAGACCTTCATAAAAGGTGTGAATCATCTGAAGCCCCCTTTTAGAGAACCTATTTAACCATGGGACCTTTAATTAGTTGTACAAGCTCTGACAATGCCACCTTTCAAACCAGCTTCTTCTTGTGACCTCAGATATTTGTCATGGAAAACCTTGTTTTTGGTTGCCATTACTTCTGCCAGACGTATCTCTGAGCTTCAAGCCTTATGCATCAAGAGCCCATACTTGATTTTTCATAGAGATAGAGTGTCTTTGAGAACTAATCCTTCCTTTTTGCCAGAAGTGATCTCTGAAATGTCCATTAATCAAACCATCAAATTACCCGTTTTCTTCCCCAATCATTCAAACAAAGGAGAGTATTGCCTACATACCCTAGATATTCACAGGCAAATTAGCTTCTACTTGAACAGGACTAAGGCCTCTTGTAAATCAGACTAGTTATTTTTGACCTATTCTGGACCTAGATTAGGATGTGCTGTTGCTAAGATCACATTCGCTAGATGGTTGAAAGACCTCGTGACCTTCATTTATACACAATGTAATATTCCATTGACGACTACCATAAAGGTTCATTCGACAAGGTCGGTGGCAACTTCTGCTGCCTTCCATGCCAGAGCTTCTTTACATGACATCTGTGCAGCTGCAACTTGGGCTACGCCTCATACCTTCATCAGTCGTTACAAATTGGATTTGGCCTCCAGGGGAATAGCATCTTTTGGTTCTATGGTGCTCAGGAATATGCTTCCATGAGAGCCTCCCAGGAATACAGGTAGCTGGGGACTCTGTCCCGTACGTAAGGAATGAACGAGGATTAACAATATCAGATAAAGAGGTTATGTCTTACCATAACGTTCCATCTGTATTGTTGATCCTCGTTCAGTCATTACGACCCTCCCTCCTTCCCCCTCCTGTGGCCTTTAGTGGATCTCACCCTCTGGTTTTCTTAAGTCAGTTGACCAGAGGTAGCATCTACCTTTTTTGACTTGCAAACTCAATCTGAGGTAACAGGGAGAGGGGAATTCTGGGTAAGAGTTTTAGCTCGAGAGTTTGTAGCTGACACGAGCTTGGAAGATGGCTGGCTCGGTTCCGAGGTCGGAACCGATACCTGTACGTAATGACTGAACGAGGATCAACAATACAGATAGAGCGTTATGGTAAGACATAACCTCTTTTTCTGATGTTAGCTGTACTTTGTTTTTTTTTTTTTTTTTTTTTTTTGTATGCAGCTCATGAATTCATATGGAGGAGACTAAATTTTAGTCCATCATCTCTTGTTGTGGTAAAGTTTTTTTTAACATGGTTTGGAGAGGACTAGCACAATAAAGATTAAGATGGGTATATAGCACATGTCATGTTAGAGCATTGTTGTGGACTGGATTATCTGTTTGTTGAGAGAGGACTGTGGGGACTGTGATTAGATAGCACTATATACATACATTTTATATATATATATATATATATATATATATATATATATATATATATATGTAGGTTCATAGGTTCATAGTAGGCTAGTGACCTCCAGGGTCTTTATAAGGCTATCCATCCAATCCAACCTAGTTTTGTCTCATTGTTCCTTGGAAGCCTATATGGTAGGATATGTTAGTAAGGAGGTAGCTAAGGGTTATGTGGGGGAGGTATGTTAGTATGAGATTAATTTACTTACTGTTGTCATCTGTCCATTAAGCAACATGGGGTGAATTTGCAATTTCTTATCCAGTGAACAAGGTTTCTTTGAACAGGGCCAGGGATGAACTCTGCTTCAAGTAGATGGGGAGCTTATTCCATAATATGGGGACCCTTTGAGGCACATATTAGTCTCTCCAGCAGGTTTTGTTTATATTGTAGACAAGGTTCAGGTCCTTGAATCTAGTGTTTCTGGTGTTGTTTGTTTTGTTGATCTGCAAGAACTTCAATAGAGCTGGATCTGATGATGCCTTATATCCTAGGCATAGGTCAACTCTTGGTAACCTTGTAGGAGACTGAGTACAGAGATAGGAACTTAAGGCAATCTGTGTATGGCAGGATATTCATAGCCTGGATTCTTTTGGCGAGGAAGCTTTGAGAATGTTCCAACTCTTTCAAGTGCCTGGCTAGGTACCTGCCAAAGAGCACATTACATTCAATGATGGGACTGATAAGGGCTGAATAGAGTGGTACTGTAACTTCCTTGGACCTAGACGCCATAGTCTTACGTATGAGTTGGGTGACATAGAATGATTTTCTTACTGTCTTGGTTATGTGTTAGTCTAACACCAGATTACTGTCTACATATATCCCGAGATCTCTAACTTTTGAATCAGCTGTTAGCAGTATTTTATCAATGAAGTAATTAGCTTGGGTGGATGCTTTCCCAAAGGGCACTATAATGCATTTCTTTGCATTGAATTTTAATCCATGACTTTCACACCAGTCATTTGTTTGTGTTAGACCCTCTTGTAGGATGTTGGTGTCATGGGGGAATCTGTGACAGCTCCCAATTTACAGTCATCCGTGAACTTGGTGAGCCAGAGGGTTTTGATATTAGCCTTGACTTCAGAGATGTAAATGCCAAACAGGAGTGGGCCCAGCACAGAACCGTGGGATACTCCGCTGGTGATCGGTCTCTTGGTGGAAGTGATCTAACTGATCCTGACTTCTTGAGACCTGTCTGTGAGCCAGCTGGCAATTCAGCGAGTTACGCAGGGATTTATACCTAGTTCTGAGAGTTTGTCAACAATACCTGAATGAGGTATTGTAACAAATGCCTTGGCTAGGTCAAGGTAGGCAGCACGCACCATTTTCCCCTTATCCATAACTGTGGTGACCATCTCAAAGAAGTCTACCAAGTTAAGTAGTCAAGACCTTCACTTAACAAAAGCAAATTGGGATGGATCCAGTGTCTCTAGGTTGCCAGTGTCCTTGTTGATCATTTCCATCATAACTCATTCCATGGCTTTGCGTATTAGACTTGTCAGACTAATCGGTCTGTAGTTCCCAGGGTCATGTGCTTGTCCACCCTTAAGAGGAGGGATGACTGTTGTGGCCCTACATTCACCTAGCATGTAACCTGTTTTGAGGCTGTTGTTGAAGAGTGCCTCAAGTGCTTGGTCATGTTTGAGGCTATTTAGGAGGCAACTGGGGGTATTGTCAGAGCCAACTGAAGCAGTGGTTTTGGCCTTAGCAAGCACCCCCCAGGACCTGCTCCATGTTGACAATTGGGGGGGATATGCTAGAAGGGATTTCCCTGGGGGGGGTGAAGTTAGAGCTAAATTTATCAGCCAGTATATTTGTTGTGTCACCACAGTCAGTGAAATTTGTGCACACTGCTGAGTACTACCTTTTAAGATTCCTGACATAGCTGAAGAAGGCCTTGTGATTGTCCTTAGCCTGAGAGGCTAATCTGAACTCATAACTGGTCTTGCTGTACTGTATTAGACCGCTTAGTTTCTTATTTAGTTGCAAGCTCTTGTCTCCATCTATGAGAGTTGCTCTTACTGATTTTGGCAGTGATTTTTTTTTATTGTTTTTTTTATAGCCTGTTAAAGTAAGGATTTCACCAGTGTGTTTTTTTTTTTTGTGTGTTAGATCTGGGCTTACATCTGGCAGGTACAGCAGCCTCAGTGCAGCCATTTACATGTTTGTACAAGGTATCTGTAAATAATTCTGCACAGATAGCTGAGTTTTAGGGGGTTGAGAGAGCTGTGAGTTTTGACAAAACATTGCATTCGAAGTTGTTAAATCTCGCCGTTTATTCTCACTGATGGGTTTGGAGCCGATCCTCAGCTCCGACATGGCTATTAGCAAAGCTCAAGGTTTACCAGTAGCTCGAGACCAAGCCCCTTATCCCATGATGCACTGCTGGAATTACCTTAGATCTAGTTTGCCGTGGCACAGATCTCGGTGTTCCAGATTGCTCAGTCCAATTTTATGGGAAAGATGCTTCTATTCGCAAGTTTTAAAAACTTTTTCTTGACTTTCTTTCTTGTTAGGATAGTTTATATATATATATATATATATATATATATATATATATATAAGTGCCCTGTGTTGGCTTTGTTTTTTCTATTGAAGTGTTTTTAGTTAGCAGTTGGCCTAGTAGTGTTGGCCTTGTATTTAACTAAATTCTTAGTCAGTAGTTATTTCAATAGCTAATAGTTGCTTAGAGTGTGTTTTTTCTATTTGTTTAAATTTGTCCAAATTTAAAAGGATGTCTGAAGAGAAAGAGAAGCAACATCCTAAATCTGGCTTCAAAAAATGTCCGGATTGTGGACAAAAAATGTCAGTCACTGACGGGCACATTCAGTGTGTCTATTGCCTGGGGGCATTACGCCTCCAAGACTCTTGTAGCATCTGTCACTCCTTCTCTTCCAGGATACTTTTAGAGAGGAGGAGGAAATTGGTGGATAGGGGTTTACTTCAGCACCCCTTCTCGGAAGCACTGGTTGACCAGGATGGTGCTAGTAAATCCTCTAAGTCATCCAAATCTTCAGATGACTCCAAGTTATCTAAAAAGGCTAAAAAAATGGAGGGTGTAGGGTCATCGGTTCCACTGCCTTTGGAACCGAATGTACCTTCCATTCAGAGCCAGCTCACAGCGTGGGAGCCGGTTTCTGAGATTCCCTCATCTCCTCTGCTTCAATCAACACCCTCGGTGCACTCCTCGAAGTCTTCTGTCAGCCTCTCAGATCTGGATATGGACCGGTTGGTGGAGAAGCTTTTACAGGCACCAGGCCTTGCCAAATTGATGTCAGCTTCGATGCCTCCGTCGGAACCAAAGACCATTACCCTGGACTTGACTGCTCCTCCTCCGAGCCGTACTGGACTTTTGGAGCCGGAGGAGGCCGACCTGATGGTTGTTGAGCCTGTGGAGCCGAGACCTGCTCCGGTGTTATCGGTTCCATCTACTTGGACATCCTCTGCACTGACCGGGGACTCTAGGAGCCGACACTCTCCTGTCGGGTCCGAAGAGGATAGTCATACTGATTTGTCGGTGCCGACTCTTCCTCTCGGGGCTTTGGATGAGCTGGGCTCCTACCTCAGGCTTGGAGCCCATCGCCTCGGTTTGGGAGGATTAGACGGTCCCTCCGGATCCATCTACCCCTTCTCATCTGAGTCATGGTGCTTTCGATGCCATGAGGAGAGTCCTGTCTCCAAAGACATCATCAGCATCAGGTCTGGCTTCCTCCTCCCCTGTGTCCGCTCCTGCTTCTACTGGTCAACCCAAGCGTAGAGACCCTGAGCCTCAAGTAGCCCCACAGGGTGCCCCCTGCTCTTCTGACACCTCCACAGAAGCCCCCACTGAGGAGGTACCCAGGAAGAGACTGTGCAAGAGGAGGCACTTGGACTCCCCACAGGAGTCTTTGACATCTGACACTGACTTGGATGAATCAGAAGGGTCTCCTTGATCCCCCTCTGAGGATATCTCCTTTGCGGAGATATTAGAGATCCTTAATCAGAGGGGTGGTTGGCAGTCCAAAAGCCCTACTGAGGACGAGTCAGTGCTCTTGAAGGCTTTCGGGTCTCAACCTTCCACCTCTTGGGTGTCTCCGCCTTACGATGCGCTCGTGGAGCTGATCTCTAGTAAGGAGTGGGAGTCTCCGGAGGCCATGGAACCCGTCCCTTGGATGCCAAATAGGCTCATCTCTGCCACCGTTGGTAAAGCATTTTTGACTAAGGGAGTGCCTGTTGATGCCATGATGGTGACGGCAGCCACCAAAAAGGAAATGTCTGAGACGTCCTCATCTATCCATCCTAACAGAGATTCTAGGATCATGGATATATATGGGAAACGCATGTTTAGTTCAGCGACTTTTTCTCTTCGATCATTGAACTATTTAACCCAGGGTACGGTAGCTGCACGGGTTGCCGACAAACTTACCACCCAGCTCTCTACCCTAAACTCGATTGTGAACTGATCCATGTGTCTCATATCTTACGCAGCTGATGGTTTGAATAGGGCCGCTAGTTGCGTAGACAATCTTGGATGCGTCTCTGTTCCTTTGCGGAGCCTTTCAAGTCCTTTATCAACACCCCATTTGATGGCTCATCCCTGTTTGGGCCCAAGGTAAAGGAAACTCTAACCAGGTGTGAGCAGGAAGGAAAGACTCTATCTGCCGTCGGAGTCCGTTTTTCTACCCCTACTCAGCCCTATCCCAAGGGTCTTAAGGGTGGAAAGTTGTGGTTCTGAAAAGCCCAGGGAGCCTTTCAGGACACACATGGCGAAACCCCCTCTAGAGGCAGAGGAGGGGGTTATAATGGAAGATGCCGCCCACGTTGTGGGGGGGGTCCGCAACAGCAGGGTGTCAGAGGCCAGTTCTCTGGTCAGCCCTACCAGCGCTCCTGAAAGGAAACCCGGCTGTCCGGCTCTGGAGGCAGTTGGGGGTCGCTTATCTTTGTACCCAGAAGCCTGACTAAGCATAACATCCGATACCTGGGTACAAAGCATCATTTCCAGAGGGTATTTTATGCCATTCTCTTCCCTTCCCACTCCTGTCAACAGAATCCTGGATGTTCCACCCAGTCTCAGGGGACAAGCAACTATAGAGGTCCACAAGTTGCTAGAAAAAAGAGTCATCCAGCAGACCAAGCAGGATTCGGAACTTACTCAAGATTCTTTTTGGTTTCAAAGAAAACAGGGGACTGGAGACCTATCTTGGACCTCAGCAGACTCAACCAATTTGTAAAAAAAAGAGAAGTTCCGAATGGTCACGCTTCAGGCCATTCTTCCCTTTTTAGGGAAAGGCGATTGGATGTGCTCCTTCAATCCCAAGGACGCGTACTACCACATAAAGATGGACAGACACTCCAGAGATCACCTGAGTTTCCGGCTGGGAGCCAATCACTACCAGTTTCGAGCCCTGCCCTTTGGGCTCACTACAGCCCCCAGAGTGTTCACCAACTGCATGGCAGTGGTCACAGCTCACCTGAGGCATCTAGGATTCCAGGTGTTTCAATACCTAGACGATTGGCTCCTTACCTCCACCACCAGGCATCAATTGATTCAGGCAACAGAATCTACTCTGACACTCTGCAACCACTTAGGCATTACAGTCAACTTCGAAAAGTCTGCCTTGTCACCATCGCAGCATACCGTCTTTATAGGAGCAGAGTTAGATACTTCAACCACCACTCTACGTCTTCCAGTCGAAAGGGTCTCACTTCTTCGCCAACACGTCAACTCATTGGTGTCACAGAACAGAGCTACAGCCGCAGAGGTCTTTAAGGTACTAGGTTTGATGGCAGCAGCAATTCTAGCCATTCCACTCGCAAGGATGCATATGCGAATTCTTCAATGGCTTCTGTTCGCTCAATGGTCTTTCCAGAAATTGCCAATGACCCATATGATTCTCATCACAAACTCTTGCAAGAGGGACCTTCGGTGGTGGTTGACGTCTCTTCATGTCACAATAGGACAACCCTTTGTGCCCCCCCAGTAGCCACTGTGACCACGGCCGCTTCCCTGATAGGGTGGGGGGGGGCATTTTCAGGGAAAGACTGCCCAAGGCACATGGACGGATTAAGAGTCACATCTGCATATCAATGTTCTGTAGTTGAGAGTAGTACTTCTGGCGTTGCAGTACTTTCAGGACTCTCTTCCTCTAGGGACAATTGCGGTTCAGACAGACAACATGTCAGTGGTCTGGTACTTGAACAAACAGGGCGGAACCAAGTCTTACCCCCTTTGTCGAGAAGCCCACAGGGTATGGCAATGGGCAGCGTCATCCCAGCATTTTCTGTTAGCAAGGCACATCCCGGGGAAATCCAACGTGATAGTGGACAAGCTGAGCAGGGCAATCTTGTTGCCTCACGAGTGGTCTCTCAACCAACACATTGCGGACATGATTTTCCACAAATGGGGCCAGCCTTGCTGCGACCTCTTTGCCAGTCACATCAATACCAAATGCAGAAGCTACTTTGCCCTGATACCACCTCCAGGACATCCCCTGAGAGACGCACTCGTACATGATTGGCCTCTGGGTCTCCTATTTGCATTCCCTCCAATTCCATTGATACCCAGGTTTTTACAGAAAACAAAGTCGCTGGGAAGGACTGTTATCTTTATAGCACCCCCATTGGCCTCGACAGATTTGGTTCCCTTTTCTTCACCATCACCTGCTGGAGGATCCATGGATCCTGGACCCAGTTCCAGACCTCCTGACACACCCGTCAGAGGACCTCCATCCTTCACTGCAGTCTCTAAAGCTGACTACTTGGCTGATCCACTTCCCCCAAATAGCCAGGCTTCATTCCCTCTTAGATGACACAAGACAAATTCTATTGTTTTCTCATAAGCCATCCACCAGAAAACTATATCGCAGTAAGTGGAAAAGGTTCTCCATCTGGGCCAGCATACAAAAAATGTACCCTTTCCAAGCTCCTTTGTCGTCCATTTTAGAGTTTTTGACAATGGTTTTTAAGGAAGGAGCAGCAGCTGCCACAGTTCGGGTTCAGTTAGCTGCCATATCTAATTTCCACCTTGGATTGGATGGGTTAAATATTATGGCCCATAAGTTGTCTAAGGTTTTTCTCAAAGGTGTTTTTCACATGAGGCCTCCTGTCAAAACCCCTTATTCTCCTTGGAATTTTTGAATTTTATGCTATCTCAAATAATTCTTCCCCCCTTCAAACCAGCATCATCTTCTGATCTCAAACTTTTGTCCTGGAAAACTATTTTTCTAGTGGCCATTACTTCTGCCCGCAGAGTGTCAGACCTTCAAGCATTATCTGTCTTTCTTCCTTCGGCTTTTCCCGGTTAGGGGTCGCCACAGCGTATCACCTGTCCGCCCATGATTGGCAGTGGAGTTTTACAGTGTCGAGCTGCCAGCCTGGCGCCTAACCTTCCACGGAAGGCACAACATGCACACACTCACACCTAGGGCCAATTTAGAATGCCCAATCCACCTACAGCATGTCTTTGAGATGTGGGAGGAAACTGGAGCACCCGGAGAAAACCCATGCGACCACAGGGAGGGCATGCAGACTCCGCACAGAAGGCACCCCAGCCGAGGATCGAACCAGAGAACCTCTTGCTGTGAGGCGGCAACGCTAACCGCTGCACCACCATGGCCACCCTCAAGCATTATCTGTCAGACCTCCTTATATGATTTTTCCATGCTGATAGAGTATCTCTCAGAACAAACCCCTCCTTTTGCCTAAAGTCTGTTCTGAGTCTAATATCAATCAGGTCATTGAGTTGTCAGTCTTTTTTCCCAACCATTCTAACAAATTAGAATACGTGCTGCACAAACTTGACGTGCACAGATAGCTCAGATTTTATCTTAATAGAACTAAGGATATTAGGAAATCAGATCAACTTTTTGTATCCTTTTCGGAGGCCAGAAAAGGTAGACCAGTGGTTAAAACAACCCTTTCAAAATGGTTATTGGATTGTATCTCATTTGTTCATGCAACTGCTAACATACCTTTGCCACACAAAGTAATGGCTCATTCAACCAGAGCCGTTTCTACATCTTCTGCTTTTCAAGCCAAATTGCCCCTTGATAGCATTTGTGCTGCAGCCACTTGGTCTAAGCCTTATACTTTTATCACTCATTACAGAGTGGATAAGGCTTCCAGGGACATGTCTTCTTTTGGTTCTATGGTCCTGAAAAATGTACTCCTGTGAGCCACCCAGGATTGCGGGTGCTAGTAATGCTACCCATCAGTGAGAATAAACGGCAAGATTTAACAACTTCACATAAAGACGTTATGTACTCACCATAACGTTCCATGTGAGTTGTTTATCTTGCCTTTATTCTCACGTCCCTCCCTCCATCCCCCTCCTGGCTGACAGTTGACCTAGAGACTAGTATCATCCTGGTTATTCAATACTTCTTCTTTCTTGGGGAGTGCACCCCTAACAGGGTTATATATTCATGCAGCAAACAAGATCTGAGGTAATTCCAGCAATACATCATGGGATAAGGGGCTTGGTCTCGAGCTACTGGTAAACCTTGAACTTTGCTAATGGCCGTGTCGGAGGAGAGGATTGGCTCCGAACCCATCAGTGAGAATAAAGGCGAGATAAACAACTCACATGGAACATTATGGTGAGTACATAACGTCTTTTTAATAGGATGTAGTTTGCTATGGTATAGTTCCTAAATGTTATGGGTTTAATTGCATTTTCCAGGCTGAATTTTATTTCAAGGGAGATAACTTTGAGATCCGACTTCACAAATGAGGATGTGACATGGGTTGGGGGTAGGGTGCAACTCTTCCCCATGCTGGTGAGTACTAGGTTCAGTATGTTTGATCCTTTGGTTGGTGATTGAACTGTCTGGTCCAAGGTGTTTGAGTTGATGAAGTTCAGGAAATGCTGTGCCTTTGAGTCAGAGGCACAGTATGTTTCTCATTCTGTAGGTGGGTAGTTAAATTCTCCCATGAACAGGGTATTTGGTTGGTTGATGAGCACCTCAAGTAGTTCTAGGTAAGAGTTGTGAGCTTTATGGATCATAGAGGACGACCTGTAGCTAGCTGTCCAGTACATGGTAGGGAACCTTGTCCGTAGAGACTTGGATGTGGATGAACTCCAGAGCTTTATCCTGTTGAGCCAACCTAGAGTTGTATTTGCTGCTAATAGAGATTGAGACACCTCCACCTTTAACCCCTGTCTGTGCTGCTGTCGGTCTAAATGTATAGTGTTTCACTGCCTGAGTACTTTCTGCGACTTTAAACAAAGTCTCCCTAACAGCACATATATCTGCATTCTCCAGAATGAGGTGAGCTTGTTGGGTGCGGAGTTTCTTGCTTAGGCCCCTAGCATTGAGCAGCTTTGAGTATTTTTTTCCTGTGTTGGTAGTTTTGTCATCTTGACATTGCCTAAAAAGGCTGTAAGGAGATGGATAAAGTTTTGGTCAATGCCGAAAAGCCCAGGGGGACAGGTGCACACCATCCTTGGTAAAGCAATGTAGTCTGTTAACCGTGGCCTCCCATGCTGATAGATATTGGATTCCCCTGGTATGGCACCAGAAACTAAGCCAATTATTAAAATCAGTTATTTTCTGTTCATACTGAGGCATCATCCTTGGTGAAGATAGAATGCTGCTCAGTGCAACGCTGTTATGGTCAGGGCTTGCGCTATAGAAGTGCTTTACGGGTTTGTTTGTTTGTTTTTTCCTCTGGTTTTGGAGAATAATCACAGTACTCCATGCACTACATACCCTTTTGGTATTACTGTCTGTGACACATATTCAGAGAGATCAGTAATGTCTCTTGTTTTATATATATATATATATATATATATATATATATATATATATATATATATATATATATATATATATATATTAATGGTTCCCTATCAGAAGCCTGAAACACTATAAGCCTGAAAATCAAAATCCTGAAACCAAAAGCCTGAAAATTCAAAATCCCAAAATCCCAAAAACCCAAAATCCTGAAACTCAAAATCCTGAAAACACAAAGTGGACATACTGACGTCATTGTGGCTTTGCTATTGTTAGCCCTGTGGTGTTAGGTCATGCGTTGGGTTCAGGTAAGTGTCTTGATTGGTTTTCTGTTAGGGTTAGGGGCGGTTTAAGTGAGTTAGGGTTAGGGCGCAGGTTAGGCATGTATGCAGTAGTGACACATATTGGGGTTAGGGGCGGTTTAAGTAAGTTAGGGTTAGGGCGCGGGTCAGGTGAGTGTGCGATAGTGACGGACCTTAGGGTTAGGGTTAGGGTCAGGGTCAGTTGGTAGATATTAGTGTCTTTATAGTGACATATTAGCATTATTTGTGTTTTCAGGATTTTGGATTTTCGGGATTTTGAATTTTCAGGCTTTTGGTTTCAGGATTTTGATTTTCAGGCTTATAGTGTTTCAGGCTTCTGATAGGGAACTATATATATATATATATATATATATATATATATATATATATATATATATATATATATATATATATATAAACATTTAAGATGGGAGGAATGAAGAAAAGATCACATCTATGCAGAATTATTAGGTGGGCTTAGTGAAGGAAGGACATGAAAGAGAACTGAAAAGTATGAATATTGATAGTTAAGAAATTAAACTAAAATATCTGTTTTTCATCTCATAGTGAAGATAATGTAAGAAATAAGTTTGGAAGAATTTTTTAGCTAAATATTGCAAAGTCTGAATTATATTTTATATATATATTTTTTAATAAATATAAATATTTTGTTAATAGCTTTTTCCAGTACAGCATACTGTGTAATCCCCATGCATGGCATGCTTGCTATTTTGGCAGTGGTTGTTGATACGACCATTTTATTATTTTGTGTTGGTACAGTACTAATAAAGCAGCCTCATGTCAGTCCTTCTATGCAAGCATCTAGTTTTCAGTAACTTGCCATTGTTAAGCATGTAGTATCACAATCAGTTTCTCTATTTAGTCATAATCCCATGTTTGAGTTAATATTGCTCATTCAACAACAACAAAAAAACAGTTAATTACACACATGAACTATTTACAGCATAATTTAAGATCAGTAATTAATTACTGACCTTATTATTTTATTTATACTCTGTTACCAACTGGATCAGTGATTTCTCTCCTTTGACTGGATTGTATTTTATTAAGTAGCTATAGATCTTAATTACTTAGTTCTGTTTCAACATCCCCTTCAAGCTCAAATTCCAATACAGCATCTCATACAGCCCGTTTTCTTACTATGAAACTCTGATTCTGACCATTAATAGTTTTCATTTTCAATGCGACCCCTAACCGGGAAAAGCCGAAAGAAGAAGAATCTCTGTAGTCATGTTTTCACTCCCTTATTTTATATAGCCGCGGTGATGCAGCGGTAGCATTGTCGCCTCACGGCAAGAGGTTCTCCTGTTTGATTCTTGGCTGGAGTGCCTTCTGTGTGGAGTCTGCATGTCCTCCCCGCGGTCGAGTGGCATTCGAAAGACATGCGTGAATGGGAATGCCTTAGTTGAAGGTTGGGCGTCGAGCTGGCACCTCGGCACTGTGAAAATCTACTGCTAGTCATTAGTGGACCGAAGTTCTGCTGTGGCGATCCCTAACTGGGAAAAGCAGAAGGAACAACATTAATGGCCTGTTTTTGGTTCTCCATTTTCTTGTTATAGCTTTCTTAGCCACTATCAATACTAAAGCTAGGAACGCTTTAACTTCTTTAGTACGTTATTTTAGACCTAAGCAACACAACTGTATACTAAAGTTAAATTGTCTTCTAAGAATTAGCATATTATTCAAGTCATTTTTGTACTGAAACAACTCTTTACATTTCTAGAATATATGCTCTCAAGAGCTTTTTTCTGAATTATTACATCTCCAACATGTGCCTTTTTTTCCATTTTGAACATTTTTATGAGTCAAAGAGGTATAGAAATATGTGGAAAAATTTAATTTCTTCTTGATGTAGTTGCACATCTAAGTGTAATATGTATTTTCCTTTGCCCAGCAAGTATAATATATTTATTTAATATTTCACTCCATGCTGATTTTCACTTTACTGTATTATTTTCTCAAATCTATTATTGCCTTATGATATATAGCAGTATATGTGATGCATAATGTTAAATTTTAACTTGTTAATACAGTTTAATTACTTTTATATAAATGTAAATGTGTCCATGTCACAAGTGATAATTCTATTATTGCCTTATATGTTTTTGTTAGTGCTTTTTTCCAGTCTGCCATTTCTGTTCTAACCTCAGTAATAAAATCTACTATTTGTGGTTTAACAAAATTACTTTCCAACCTCTGCATATCATACTTGAACTACAGTATATGTATATGCAAGTTGATCTGAGTTTAGTAACTCAGAATATTGCTTAGCTTCATCCCATTTCATTACCTCATCTCCTTTTATCGTCTGCTTCCAAAATCTTGGCTCTTTGTACTTTTTTCTCCAAAAGTTGATGACATTTTCTCCTGCATCTTTCTTATTACTATATATATGTGTATATATATATATATATATATATATATATATATATATAGTATAGACGGTTATGATCGTTTCTCTGATCATAGCCAAATTATTATGTGTTTGAGACGTGGATGCTTGGCATCCACGTTGAGAATGCATAATAACTGGTTATGATCATGATCATAACTCTTTGTAGTGCATGGAATTTTATCTACTCCATGTACTACCAGTCAAGTGTTTTATAAGTTTTGAAAGCCAGTAAAGCATTTAGTGAATACAGTTGCATAGACAGCAAGCAAATATTATTGGAGGAAAAAGTCAGGGACTGTGTTCTGTTCTAACTTAAATAAATAAATGACTTACAGACCGACATGTGTAAACTTCCACAGAGAGAACTAGAATGAAAACACGAGGCTAGTAATTCAGGGATAGTTGAGAATGAAGAGACTTCCTTTCTATGAGATTGAACCATAACAGCACTTAGGAGGTGTGTAACAATTGATGTGAAGTTGTTCAGTCTCACCATTTATTCTTACACATGGGTTCGGAGCTGATCCATCGGCCCTGAGTCAGCCGCTTTACTAGCTGAAGATCTCAGAGTAGCTCGAGACCAGGTCCCTATCCCATGATGCTCCCTGTCCTACCTCAGATCTAGTTTGCCGCTGCAACAGATCGGAGGTCGTCTGGAGAGCTCCGGCCAGTTGTTTAATATTTATCTTCTTTTTGGAAATATTCTGCTGATAGTTGCTATATTATCTAAATACTTTTATAGTTGTACTGCTTTTAGGCTGCTTAGCCGTAAAATTCTTTATTTAGCGTTTGACAAGTTTCGACCTTTTCAGAGCGGTTGCTGTTAGGCCTTTGGTCATTCTTTAGTTAATCCCTATCCCTTTATACTTATTAATAGTGTGATTATAGTGTTATACATATTAATAGTGTGTTTTTAGTGCTATTAGAGTACTTAGTGTTATTAGATAGACAGTGTATTTAGTTTGGATTTATTATATATATATATTCTTATTGGATTGGATTGTCAGTTGTTCAGGGATCTGACAACTTGGAACTGTTCTGGAAATTAGACTTTGCTGTAATCTTTTTTTCTTCATAGTGTTACTGTTGTTTATGATATGTCTGACCATAAAGAAAAACAGAAATCTGGTTTCAAAAAGTGTCAAAAGGACAGAAGATGTTCATTATGGACGACCATGTGAATTATGTTTATTGTTTGGGGCCTGTTCACCTCCAGGAGGATTGCTGTATCTGCCATTCCTTCAGTAGTAGGGTTTTATTGGAGAGACGAAGGAAGCTGGTAGATAGAGGCTTATTGAAGCCAGATTATTTTCAGGAGTCCTTGGACAAGGCTGGCCAGACATCCAAGTCATCAAAGGAGTCAAAGTCTTCTAAGGCGTCTTTGGAGCCCAAGTCATCGGCTCCAAGCCTTACTGTTAAGGTGCGGTTGCCGGCTCCGCAGTCTTCGGAGCTGTGCACCGAGCAAGTGTTTCGGAGCTGGTTCCCGGTCTTGGAGCCGGTCTTTGAAACCTTGAGGTCGCCTATCCTTCAATCAGTGGCGTCTTCAGTTCCTTCGACTCGTTCTTCGAGGACCCTCTCTGATGTGGATATAGACCGGGTGGTGCAGAGGCTTCTAGAGAACCCGGCACTGGCTAAATTGTTATCGGCCTCGACCCAACCGGCCTCGGGGCCTACGACCATTCCATCTGCTGTGATTACTCCTCCTCTGAGCCGAGCAGGACCTTCGGAGCTGGGGGAGGAGGATTTGATGATTGTGGAGCCTTTGGAGCCGAGGCCTGTTCCAGTGCCTTTGGCTCCATCAACCCTGACCTCTTCGGTTCCATTGGAAGAGTCTGGGAGCCGACACTCTCTTGTCGGTTCCAGGGTGGAGAGTTGAACTGATGCGTCAGTTCTTACCCTTCCTCTCGGGGCTTCGGTGCGGATGAGGTCGGCTCCGTCCTCTGGTTCGGAGCCCACTGTCTCGGCGCTAGGGAAGTTGCCATCTTCTTCAGAACCGGCAGCTTCCTCGGGTTGGAGCAATGGTGTCTTCAATGCTATGAGGAAGGTTATGTCATCCAAGACATACACGTCGTCAGGTCCCCCCCCCCCCAAAGTGCCGCTTTCTGCCTCTACATTGCAGGTCCATGTGAAGTGTTGAGACCTAGAGCCTCAGGTAACCCCATCGGGTGACCCTTGCTCTACTGAGACCTCACCAGAAGCCCCCACTAATGAGGTTCCCAGGAAGAGACTTTGTAAGAGGAGGCATTTAGATTTCACACAGGAGTCTTTGACATCAGACACTGACTTAGAGGAATCGGAAGGGTCCCCATGGTCCCCCTCGGTGGATATCTCCTTTGCTGATATCCTGCAAATCCTAAAGCAAAGGAGTGACTGGCAGTCCATTAGCCCTACTGAGGATGAGTCGGTGCTCCTGAAGGCCTTTGGGTCTCAACCTTCCACCTCCTGGGTGACTCCGCCCTTTGAAAAACTAATGGAATTGGTTGCTCGAAGGGCGTGGGAGTCTCCTGATACTATGGAAACGGTCCCTCAGAGGCCCAGCAAGTTTATCACCTCCCCCCAAGACAAGATGTTCCTCAATAAGGGAGTCCCGGTTGATGCCATGGTGGTGGCGGCGGCCACCAAGCAAGAGATGTCAGAAACCTCTTCTACTGTCCAGCCTCCTGATAGGGATTCCAGGACGATGGACAGATTCGGGAAATGCATCTTTAGTTCTGCGACCTTTGCTATGTGATCGCTTAATTACTTGACTCATTTTGCCCATCTTCAAAGAGATCTCCTAAAAGAACTTGGAGATACTCTGCAGGGTAATACAGATGGAGCTGTCTCTGAAAAGGTGACAGCCCAACTTAATACCCTTAACTCCATAGTGAACTCGTCCATGCGGCTCATTTCCTATGCAGCCGATGGTTCAAGTCGGGCATTGAGTTCAGCGATAGCTCTGCGGAGATAGTCCTAGATCCGCTTATGCTCCTTTGCGGGAGCCTTCAAGTCTTCCTTTGTCAACACCCCATTTGATGGCTCTTCTCTTTTTGGGCCCAAAGTCAAGGAGACTCTCACTAGGTGTAAGCAGGAGGGAAAGACTCATTCTGCCGTAGGAGTCTGTTTTTCCACTCCTACTAGACCATACCCCAAAGGGCAGAAAGGTGGAAAAATGTGGTTCCGAAAGTTCCAAGGAGCTTTCCAGAACACACGTAGTGAACTCCCCTCCAGGGGCAGAGAAGGGGGTAATAATGGAGGACGCCGCTCCGATGGCAGAGGGGGACCGCAGAACCAGGGCAGCAGAGATCAGTTTTTTGTTAAGCCCTATCAGAGCTCCTGAAAGGAGGCCTGACTGTCCTACTCTGGAGGCGGTCGGGGGTCACTTGGCTTTGTATCCGGATGCCTGGCTAGGAATTACAACAGATTGTTGAGTACAAAGAATCATTACCAAAGGTTACATCATTCCGTTTTTAGAAAACCCACCTGTTGGGGATAAAAATCCCAGACGTTCCACCCAGTCTCAGGGATCAAGCAGCCATAGAAATCCAGAGGCTGCAGGAAAAAGAGTCATCCAGCCAGTCCCAGCAGACCAGATAGGATCCGGAACTTACTCCACATTCTTTTTAGTTCCAAAGAAGACTTGGGACTGGAGGGATCTCAGCAGACTCAACACATTTGTAAAGAAGGAGAAGTTCTGGATGGTCACGCTTCAGTCTATTCTCCCATTCCTCGGAGTGGGCGATTGGATGTGCTCTATAGATCTCAAGGATGCGTACTACCATATCAAAATGACCAGGCCATCCAGAGATCATCTGCATTTTCGGCTGGGAGCCAGTCACTACCAATTCTGAGCACTGCCATTTGGATTCACAACAGCCCCTAGAGTGTTTACCAAATGCATGGCAGTAGTTACGGCTCACCTGAGGCATCTAGGATTCCGAGTGTTTCCATATCTGGACGACTGGCTCTTTACCACCATCTCAGGCATCAACTAATTCTGTCCAGGGATCACACTCAATCTCTGCTCTCAGTTAGGCATTACTATCAATTTTGAAAAGTCTGCGCTGTTGCCATCGCAGTGTATATCATTTATTGGAGCAGAACTAGACACCACCACCGCCATAGTAAAATTGCCCCTGGACAGAATAACCACCCTCCAAAACCAGGTCTCGGACATTTTGCAGAGAAGAAAAGTACTGGCCCATCAAGTACTGAAGCTACTAGCTACCATGGCAGCTACGCTAATAGCAGTTCCTCTGGGTCTTATGCACATGAGGATTCTTCAATGGTTACTCTTCACCCAGTGGTCTTACCAACAACGTCCGATGTCATTCCTAATCATGATTACGGACTCTTGCAAGAAGGATCTTCTCTGATGGTTGACCAACCAACAAGTTACATTGGCTTGAGCATTTGTTTCTCACCCGCCGTCAGACACGGTGACCACGGATGCTTCTCTGATAGGGTGGGGGTGATTTTTCAGGGAAGAACAGCCCAAGGCACTTGGTCAGAGACAGAGTCACAGTTGCATATCAATGTTCTGGAGCTGAGAGCAGTGCTTTTGGCATTGCAGCACTTCCACGACTCTCTGCCTCTAGGGACTATTGCGATACAGATGGACAACATGTCTGTGGTCTGATACATCAACAAACAAGGGGGAACCTAGTCTTACCCCCTGTGTCGAGAGGCCTTGAGAATTTGGCAGTGGGCAGGTATCCACCAGGCGCTTTCTGATAGCAGTGCATATCCCGGGGAAATCCAACGTGATAGCGGACAAATTGAGCAGAGACATTCTGTTACCACACGAGTAGTCTCTCAAAGACGAAGTTGCTGAAATGATTTTCCGCAGATGGGATGGGGCCAGTCTTACTGTGACCTGTTTGCATCCCCCATGAATGCCAAATGCAGAAGCTACTTTGCCCTGAATCCCCCTCTGGGGGACAGCTCATGGGACTCGCTTGTACACGATTGGCCCTCGGGACTCCTGTATACCTTCCCACCTACACCCCTGATTCCGAAATTCTTGCAGAAAGCCAAGAGCCTGGGAAGGACTGTAATCTTATTAGCCCCCTTTTGGCCTTGACAGATTTGGTTTCCCCTTCCTCCGACTGTACCACCTGGAGGAACCTTGGATTCTGGATCCAGTTCTAGACCTGCTGACACATTTGTCAGGGGCCCTCCATCCCTCCCTTCGTTCTCTCAAACTGACAGCTTGGCTGCTCCGATTCCCAACCTAGCCCGGTCACATGATTTTTCTTTAGAGGTACAGCACATTCTTGTGTCTTCGCATAAGGCTTCCACCAGAAAGTTGTATGCTAGTAAATGGAAGCGATTTGCCTTTTGGGCCTCCCAAAATAACATTGATCCTTATGTTGCTCTGATTGCCAGTGTTCTCGAATTCCTATCTAAGCTTTTTCATGAAGGTGCTGCAGCTGCCATCATTCGAGTTCAATTGGCTGCAATTTTGAACTTTCATCTTGGTGCTGAAGGTTCTAATTTGATGTCTCACAGATTATGTAGGGCCTTCCTGAAGGGTACCATTCATCTTAGGCCACCTGTTAGACAACCCTTTACTCCCTGGAATCTAAATTTTGTGTTGTCACGTATTATTATTCTTACCCCCTTTGAGCCTGCATCATCCTGTCAGTTGAAGTTTTTTTCTTGGAAAACTACCTTTTTGGTGGCCATTACCTCAGCATGTAGGGTGTTTGAGCTTCAAGCCCTTTCCATTAAACCCCCATATTTGGTATTCCATCCAGACAGAGTATCACTGAGGACTAATCCTTCATTCTTGCCAAAGGTGTGTTCCGAGACTAACCTGAATCAAACTATCGAACTTCCAACATTTTTCAGTAATCATTCTAATAAGTTAAAGTAGATGTTGCATAAACTTGATGTCCACAGACAATTGAGATTTTATTTGGACAGGACAAAGGAATACAGAAGATCTGACCAACTCTTTGTATCTCATGCTGACACTAAGAAAGGACTACCAGTCTCTAAAGTTACCCTTTCCAAATGGTTAACTGACTGCATTAAATTTATATACTCTTCGGCGAACCAAACATTAGAGGATCGTGTGAAGGCACATTCCACTAGGGCTGTTTCTACTTCTGCCTATGCTGCTCGATTGCCTTTGGACACTATATGTGCAGCTGCCACTTGGTCTAAGCCGCATACCTTTATCACTCATTACAAAGTGGACAGGGCCTCCAGGGACAAGACTTCCTTTGGTGCCACTGTCCTCAGGAATATACTCCCATGAGAAGTTATGTACTTACCATAACGTTCCGTGTGAGTTGTTCATCTCGCCTTTATTCTTACATTCCCACCTGCCTTCCCCCTCCAGGGTCTCAAAGAACGAGTAGACTTGGGGTCTGGTGGTCTTGTTCTGGGACTTCTTACTCCAGTTGGAGTATTTATTGGGTTATACCTGTTTATGCTGGGTTCAGCAAACTAGATCTGAGGTAGGACAGAGAGCATCATGGGGATAGGGACCTGGTCTCGAGCTACTCTGAAATCTTCAGCTAGTAAAGCAACTGACTCAGAGCCGATGAATCGGCTCCGAACCCATGTGTAAGAATAAAGGCGAGATGAACAACTCACATGGAACATTATGGTAAGTACATAACTTCTTTTTACTCACTTCTGAAAGTGCTGTTATGGTCGGGTCTTGCACTGTTGAAATGCTTTACGGGTTTGGTTTTTTTTTCTGTGATTTTGGAGAATAATCACAGCACTCCATATACTACATAATCATTTGGTATTACTGCATTTTCCAGAGCTAACATCCTTTAATATAAAGGCTTGCTTAATACTTTTATTTATGGAAAACTGCACATAATGCTCTTCATATTCATTTCCAAGGTCTGCCCATATACTCACATGTAATCCTTTTGTTACTTTCTTGGGCACTATGCCTATAACGTACTTCCATTTGGACATTTTGTCTTTATATTGAATCAAATATATTAATATAGGTTACATGGCATTGTAGTACACCTCCAAATATCGAAGCCTCAAACCACCCTGTTCCTTTGTTAGTATAATTTTTTCTCATTGAGATTTTTCCCTGTTGTTATCCCAGAGAAACTCCTTATCTTCATTTTTTTAATTCTTCCGTATCTGCTCTTAGCTGATACATATAATTCTGACCTGCATAAAGAAACATCGAGACCATAAACATTTTAATCCCTTGCATCTTATCAGTGTCCATAAATAACAGTGTTTGTAGGTATATCTTACTTAGAATCTTTTAAGAAGTTTCCTCTCACATTAATTTAACTGCTACAATGCCCCCAGAAGCCATGGGGGGGGGGGGTCTGGATGCTCTGAGGTGCATTTTACAGTGTTTTAAACAACCTTTTCATTCAGTGATGGCTTCAGCGAAAACCATGATTAAAGAAAGAAGGTAAGTAATGTAGTCTTACCTTTAAATTTTTTTCCCTGCATCCTTTCAGCACATCCTAACTAACCAAGACTACAATAACTACAGAGAAAATAACTTTAATAAGCTGAGGGTCTAGGGGGCACTAGGCCCTCATTAACCATGTGAGGGTTCTAGGTGCCGTGAGGTATGTTTTACATTTTTAACAACCTTTTCATGTAATGATGGCCTGAATGAAAACCATGATGAAAGAAATAAATTCAGTCTTACTCTTCAACATTGTTTTTTCTTCATCCTTTCAGCACATCCTTACTGACCAAGACTACACTGTAATAACTAAGTTAAGCTGGGAGTCTGGGGACTGCTAGGCACTCAGAAGCCATGGGGTTATAGATACTGTGATATTCATTTTAGAACTTTTTCTAACCTTTTCATCCATTGATGGCTTGAACAAAATAACGCATATGGAAAAGAAATACAATCTTACTTTTTATTTGAAGGAAGAAATAAGTTTTAATGCTCAAAGCTGGCCAAACAGGTGCCCACAGTAAAATAAGATAAGATAAGAAGGCAATTGAATGCAAGTATACATAAATCATATGCGGAAACAGTATATGCTTCCTTTCCCCCCTTAAAATAGGTAGTCACTTTCTTTGTATCCTTCTCTGGTGTTAAATTGGAATGAAAATTAAGGCACAAATGCTCACAGTCATATGTTTCAAGTCACTACTATCATATGAGTAAATATTATGTCTCCTTATCCTCTTGTCCCCAAAAGACAGTCTCCTTCTCTTTAGCCTTCTGATGTCAGACTGGGAAAAAATGGGAAAACAAACAGAACATGACATATTTGCTGTCAGACATACAAACAGCATGCTTATTTACTCTCCGCAAAAGATAGCAACCTGTATATAATCAAATGTTTGATTGTGAGGAAAATTTAAAGAAAAGGATTACACCAATGTTTCCAACTTGTTACTTCTAGACAGTAAAGAGGATATAGTGACCATCTGATGTTAAGTTGTCAATCTCGCCTTCATTCTTGCTGGATGGGTTCGGAGCCGATCCTCGGCTCCGACTCGGCACTTGCTTTAGCTTAGGAACTCCTTTTACCAGCTCGAGGCAACCCTATATCCCATGATGCAAGGCGGAACTACCTCAGATCTCATTTGCCGCTTAGCGAAAGAGGTCTCCTTTACCAGCAGAGGTAAGTGAATTTCTTGTCAAAGAAAGAGAAGCTTAGTTAGGGTTTTATTTTTCCCTTTTAGTCATAGTATAGTCTGTAGTAGTTTTACAGCCCACCCTATTCCCTTGTTTTTTAAAACTTTTATACCCTTTTTAAACTTTTAGTGTAAAGTTTTAGTTAGGCCTAAACCCCAGTTGTTAATCCCTTCCTGTGTTTGTGTAGGGGATTAATTTTGTGTGTTTGTTGGGGTTTGTGTGTGTTTTCTTCCTCCTAGGATATGTCTAGGGAAGGCAAGGTCTCAGGCTTCAAGAAGTGTGACTCGTGCTGTCAGAAAATGTCTCTGACAGACGGTCACACTTCTTGTGTTTATTGCCTGGGGCCTTTGCACCTGCAGGACTCCTGTGCTTTGTGTCACTCTTTTAGCCAGAGAGTCCTGCAGGAGAGGAGGAATAAACTTATCCTCCGTGGCTTACTTAAGCCAGAAGGTTCTCCCTCTAAAGCAGGGTCTGGGAAACCTTCTAAGCCACCGAAGGCTCAGGCTTCAGTTTCCAAGCCTCCTCCGGTGGCTCCGGCTCCGTCGGAGCCGAGATCGGCTCCGGCTGGAACCGATGTATCTGCCTCGAAAGTAGTGGGTTCGGTGCCGGCTGGCTCCGATACCTTATCTACTGTAGCCTTGTCGGCTCCGGCTGGAGCCGACACTTTATCCAGCATCGGAGCCGAGAAACCTTCGGCTCCATCTGGTGTTCAGGGGACTTCGGCTCCGATGGCTCCGTCCCGAAAGAGATCTCGGTCCCCTTCATTACTGAGTATCCACTCGGCTCCGGGGTCTCCCCTTTTGTCGGAGCGGAGCCATCGGAGCCGATCTTCGAGATCTTCCAGGCTGTCTGACCACGACTTGGAGAGGGTGATAAGCAGGCTGTTGAAGTCTCAGGCACTGGCCCAAATGCTCCATAGCCCGTCTCAACAGACTTCGGCTATAGCCTCACCCCTTGAACTTCCTCCTCCGACTCCACTTCAGAGTTCGGAGCCGGAGCTTCTCGGGACAGCGACTGTTTCGGTGCCGGAGCCGATACATCCTTCGGCTCCGTCATCCTCGGCTCCGATCTCCTCCTTGAGACCTTCCTTGGAGGGATCCGGTCGTCGGGTTTCCCTTGTCGGCTCCGAGGGGGCTAGTGGCATCGGACCCTTGTCCGACCCCGCTCTCCCTCTCGGGGCTTCGGCTTTGGTAAGCTCGGCGCCGACATCGGCCTCGGAGCCTTCCTTCTCAGTGGAGCCGGGCATTCCTGTTTCCTCGGAGCGGGGATATTCCGGCCTCCCGGGGAGGGGACCTTTGAGGTGATGAGGAGTGTCCTGGCCTCTGAGCCTGGTCAACGGTCCATCCCTTTAGCTCCTCCCTCATCAGTGCCTGCAGACGCCTCTTGCCAGCCTCTTGCTCTCAGGCCCAGGGATCCATCGCCCCAGGTTTCCCCATTGGGAATTTCCTCCTCTTCCGAGGTTTCTCCTGATCCTGCAGGGGAACCCCCTCGGAAGAGGACGTGTAAGAGGAAACACACGGACTCCCCTGAGTCTACTACATCTGATACTGACTTAGATGAGTCGGAGGGTTCCCCACGGTCCCCCTCTGAGGATGTCTCCTTTTCAGACATCCTTGAGCTCCTCAAACAGAGGGGGAATTGGCCCTCCATTGACCCCTCCGAGGATGAGTCGGTATACCTGGAGGCTTTGGATCCCGACCCTCCACCTCCTGGGTGTCTCCGCCTTTCGACCCACTGATGCAGGTAGTGGCTCGGAAGGCGTGGGCGGCTCCAGATTCTGTGGAACCTGTCCCCAGGAGACCATCCAAATTCATCACGGCCCCTACGGACAAACAGTTCCTTTCCAAGGGTGTCTCTGTGGATGCTATGGTGGTGGCGGCCACTAAGAAGGAACTGGCGGATCCTTCAGTACCTGTCCATCCTCCTAACAAGGACTCTAGGACCATGGACAGGTATGGAAAGCGGATGTTTTCTTCAGCGACTTTTGCTATGCGTTCGCTGAATTATCTTTGTCACTTCACCAGGCTTCAACGAGATATTCTCAAAGAACTGGGTGAAGTAGTCCAGGATCCTTCTGCTGCTGGGGCTCAGGAAAAGATCGCCTCGCAGCTTGCAATCCTGAATTCCATATCTAACTCCTCCATGCGGCTCATATCCTATGCGGCCGATGGAGCGAGCAGGGCCGCAGGCACAGGAGTTGCTCTTAGACGCCAAGCCTGGACGCGGCTTTGTAATTTTGCGGACCCCTTTAAGGAGTCCTTCACTAATACCCCCTTTGATGGTTCGGCTTTGTTCGGACCTCAGGTGAAGGATACCTTGACCAGGTGTGAGCAGGACGGTAAAACTCTTTCTGCCGTTGGAGTCCAGTTTTCCACTCCTTCTAGACCATATCCCAAGGGTCAGAAGGGGGGAAGATGTGGTTCAAAAGCCCAAGGAGCTACACCGACGACGTGGTCAGTTTACCCCAGAGGCAGAGGGGTAACAATAATAGACGCCGCCCTAGAGGCAGGGGGGGTCCTCAGAACCAGGGCAACAGGGAGTCTCTTCCTGAGAAGCCCTTTCAGCATCCCTGAGGTGTTGCCCGACTGTCCACCCTTGGAGGCAGTCGGGGGAAGGATTTTGCTGTACCCAGTAGCCTGGCAATCCCTATCTCAAGAGAGTTGGGTACAGTCGATCATATCCGAGGGTTACAAAATCCCCTTCGAAAGGTTTCCCGTACCTCTACAATCCCTTCCAGACATCTCACCCGGTCAAAGGGATTTGGCAGAACAGGAGGTTTCAAAGCTCCTAGAAAAAAGAGCCGTCCAGACTGTGCCAGCAGACCAGGTAGGATCCGGCGTCTACTTGAAATTCTTTTTGGTCCCCAAAAGGACGGGAGATTGGAGACCAATATTAGACCTGAGCAATCTAAACAGATTTGTCAAGAAGGCAAGATTCCAGATGGTCACGCTTCAGTCCATTCTGCCCTTTCTGGGCAAGGACAACTGGATGTGCTCTATAGACCTTCAGGATGCGTACTATCACATAAAGATTCACAGACGCTCCAGAAGGTTTCTCCGCTTTCGCTAGGGACCAGTCATTACCAATTCAGAGCACTGCCCTTTGGCCTCACTTCAGCCCCCAGAGTGTTCACCAAATGCATGGCAGTGGTCACAGCTCATCTGAGACGTCAGGGATTCCAGGTGTTTCCCTACTTGGACGACTGGCTCCTCTCCGCCACCACCAAGTGTCAGCTTCTTCATTCCAGAGACTACACTCTACAGCTTTGCAGGAGTTTGGGAATTTCAGTAAATTTCGAAAAATCTTCTCTGCTGCCTTGCCAATCTATCACCTTTATAGGCGCAGAATTAAACACCGTCAAAATGATAGCCAGACTAACAGAGCAAAGAATTCTGGACATCCAAAATTGCTCGCTTCTTTTGCAAAGCAACAAGATCAAAGCCAGATTTATACTGAAGGTTCTAGGTCTTATGGCTGCGGCCATTGTTCTTCTACCACTGGCTCGCTTCCACATGCGTCTTCTGCAGTGGATGCTATTCACGCAGTGGTCGTACCACAGTCTCCTGATGAGGCACGAAATCTTGGTCACACAGTCGTGCAGAGCTCATCTGAACTGGTGGATATCTTCCCCTCTTCTTCATCAGGGCCGACCCTTTATTCCCCCTCCTCCAGTTGCCACAGTCACTACGGATGCCTCTCTGATCGGGTGGGGGGGGCATTATCAGGGCAGGATGGTCCACGGGACGTGGCAACCCATAGAATACCATCTGCACATAAATGTCCTGGAGATGAGAGCAGTGCTTTTAACGTTGCAAGCCCTCAACGACTTTCTTCCCACGGGGACTATTGCAGTACAAACGGACAACATGTCCGTGGTCTGGTACATCAACAAACAGGGCGGGACCAGGTCGGACTCAGTCAGAGACATTTTAGTGTCTTCTTTGAAGTCGTCCACTAGGACTGTTTATGCTAGCAAGTGGCAACGTTTTTCTATTTGGGCAAATTCCAAAAATATTGATCCCTTTACTGCTCCTGTACATTCGGTTTTAGATTTCCTGGCGGAGGTTTTTCATTCAGGATCCTCGTCATCTACAGTCAAAGTACAACTGGCTGCTATTTCCAAGTATCATGTTGGCTTGCATGACAATAACATTATGTCTCATAGATTATGCAAGGCCTTTCTGAGAGGAGTTTTTCTCCTAAAACCACCTATAAAGCATCCTCCTCCGCAATGGGATCTAAACTTAATGTTGGCATCCTTGATACTACCTCTCTTCGAACCGTCTGCTTCATGTTCTTTGAAATTATTGACCTGGAAAACTATATTTTTACTGGCTGTCACTTCTGCAAGAAGAGTTTCCGAGATTCAAGCTCTCTGCATTCGTTCACCTTATTTGGTTTTTCATAAGGACAGGGTATCATTAAGAACTAACCCTTCCTTTCTTCCCAAAGTCGTATCTCAAACCAACATTAACCAATCTATAGACCTACCAGTCTTTTTCCCAAACTATTCCGTCAGAGCTGAACAGAAACTGCATTTTTTGGATGTCCATCGTCAGCTCAGGTACTATTTGCATAGAACTAAACAATTCAGAAAATCGGACCAATTATTTGTCTCCTATGCAGAAAACAGGATAGGTCTTCCAGTCTCTAAAGTGACCTTATCCAGATGGTTAACTTCCACTATTTCCTATGTATACTCTCTCAGAGGCAAGCAGCTATCTTCTAAGCCAAAAGCACACTCAACCAGGAGTCTATCCACTTCTGCAGCCTTTCAGGATAGACTACCCATTGATACCATTTGCGCAGCAGCTACTTGGGCTACGCCTCATACCTTTGTCTCTCATTACAAATTGGACTTGGCCTCCAGAGATAGGGCCAGTTTTGGTTCCACAGTTCTCAAGAGTCTGTTCCATTGAGCCACCCGGGATACAGGTGCTAGGACGCTGTCCCATCCAGCAAGAATGAAGAGATTGACAACTTAACATTTAGAAGTTATGTACCTACCATAACGTTCCATGTTAGTTGTCTTCTCTCGCCTTCTTTCTTCGCCCCTCCCTCCTTCCCCTGGCCTGGACAGATCTTGAAGAGTTCCTATTAGGTTGTTTCCTCCTGAGCCTTCATATGAGGACTTCTATTAGGATCTTATGTTCCTAATTATGTTAGGATAGTCTTTAGCAGGGTAGGTTAGCTACCAAACGAGATCTGAGGTAGTTCTGCCTTGCATCATGGGATATAGGGTTGCCTCGAGCTGGTAAAAGGAGTTCCTAAGCTAAAGCAGTGCGAGTGAGCCGAGGATCGGCTCCGAACCCATCCAGCAAGAAAGAAGGCGAGAGAAGACAACTAACATGGAATGTTATGGTAGGTACATAACTTCTAATTTATCCCTCTGAAGTTTTTGAGGAAAGTTAAAGAAATAATGACCATACTTTCCCCGCTAAACACAAGATGTAGTGACCTCTGAAGTTTGGGAAGGACGTTAAAGAAATAACATTATCCCACTCTCCCTGGACAAGTACAGTGACCTTCTGTGTATACCTATGAGTAGATCTGGTTTTAGATTAGGTGGGGTTCAGGGCAAAAGCCACTACTAAGCCTATATCAAAATCCACTTGCACAACTTTGCTGTATGGGGGCCATCAGCACCAGAAGCTATGAAGTCCTGGGAATTCTGTGATTCATTTTATCTCCCTTTTAATGAGTGATGACTGTTAAACTGAGAAAGTGACAAGAGAGTCAGTTACTATCTTCCAGGCAACCCCCACAATGCAGTTTTAGCCAGTTTTATATACAGTTCAGACATCTGAGTGTCATGAAGGAGGATGACCGTGTACATATTTCACTTGTGCTCCAAACAGATTCTGCACATTCAGATATTGCACATTGCTTCTCATAAATAACATTATTCCTGCAAAGCCAAACTAATAAACAAACAACAGCAAGCAGTCATCTGCCTCCTCAGACAGCCACAGCTATCATACCTTCTTTGTCTGTGCATATCAGGTGCCCACTTCTCACAAATGTAAACTAGTCCTGCAAACCCAGAAAGTAGCTGTTTAAATTTAGCAAATGACAAGAGGGCCAGTTACTTTCATCTAGCCACCCCCACCCAGCAATTGTAGCCACTATGTCTGATGGCTATTGTATATTTTTTCACTTCCACACAAACAAGTTGCAACTTGCCACACATTAAAGTAGTTAACGTTGCTCCACACAAATCACAAAGCCAGAAATAGTACCAAGAATATCTCGTTAATCACTGTCAGTTTCACTGTAAAAATTATAGTAACACTTATCTCACCTCTGTCTTCAGACTCAGTGAAACATTCCTCTCATCTGTCAGCTGTGTGTAATTCTGCTGAATGTCCCTGATTTTTTTCTCATATTTGACCTTTGTCCCTTGTAATTATTTTGATTTTTTGGTAAATTGCTGACCAGTAGTCAGTCAGTAAAGCCTGGCATTAGAGATTCATAGTTCTTTTTTTTAAATAACTCCTTCAGGCAGTTTCTCACCTACATTTGAATGTTGAAAGCTCTACACTTCATGACCTCACAGTGTTCAGGTCTAATGTGACATGACTTGAATGTCAAATCAACTAATGCTGGAGTACTGCCCCCACTGTCATTTGGGCTTATTTCCTTTTAGCAGGACAACTTCATGTATTGCTTTATTTTTTAGAGCAAAGAAACACTGCATTTCGTTGCTCTAAAAAATAAAAAAAATAAATATGAAAGACCGCCCCTGCAAATATGATGTCCTAGGTGTCCACTTAGTTCATCTATGCATAAGGTCTGCCATGGGCATAGTTCATTCCTAGAGTCTTTGTTTTTGCTTCATTCTCTTGATTAAAAATATTTCAATTTATCAAATATTATATTGTGTTCTGGATTAGTAACATACAATATTATCTGCAAAAAGGGCTAATTTCTCATTAGTATTTCTGTATTTATATCCAGTTATTTTGATTGCCTTTTGTCCCTGGCCAGTGACTGTAAATATATAGCAAACAGTAATGGTGGATGTGAGCACACCTGTCTGGTTCCTCATGTAAGGTTAAATACTTTAGAGAGCTCTCGACTATGCTTCACTCTAGCATGAGCTACTTTGTAGATATTGAATATTAATGTTGTCCATGTTTATGGAAACCCGAATGCCTCAAGAGATCTCTGCCAAATGCTTTTTCAGTATCCAAACCTATTGACATTAATATATTATTATTGTCTAATGCATCATTTTGAGAAAGAAGGGTTCTGTTAATATTGACAGATGTTTGCAAGCCTTCTATAAATCCACACTGATCCAGGTCTGTTTTTCTCATAAATATATTTGCCATAATTGTCATGAACACATTGTAATCATGATTCAGAATCAAAAGAGGTCTCTATGACCCTGAATCAAGGGGATAATTTCCCACTTTTGCTACAGCTGCCACTCTTGTTTCTTTCCAAGTCAAAGACACATCCTCAATCCAAAAAGTATTGTTAAAAAGTACTAGCCAGACTTATTATATCCTCCTTTTTCCACATTTTTTTTTGGAATACAATCACTGCCAGGGGTTTTCTGTATTCTAGTTTCTTATTTCTTCTTAAGTTAAAATTTTCTTTATTTTTGACTTAAAATATCCCTTTTTACTTCTGAGGAAGTTGTAATTGTCTGAAACGGTACCATTACCTTTGTGTGTGTATTGCTGTCAACATCTGCATCTTGTTCACTGTAATAATTCACCATTACATTCATAATTTTCCCAGCTCCACATCTACCTTATAGTTCTCATAATTTCTACTTTTAGATTTTGGTTACTGTAGGGTTATTATCAAATGTAGTTGTTTTAAAGCCATTACTTTACATTCTTTCATTCATTCATGTTTTCTCCATATTATTGCATAGACATTCTAACTTCAAGTTCTCTTTAACCTATTAAGTTCCACTTTATTGCTTCTATAAATCACTTACTTTTAAGCCCTCTAGTTATGGCAGCTGTTAATCCATATTACAATTGGTTTTATTGTGGCCACATTCCTTATCTTAATTTACAATTATTCCATTTCTTTGCAATGTCTATGCTGCTTAGGTTTATTTCTAATATCATTTCATTTAAGATTTTATTTTCCCAATCATTAACTAGCTTCAATTTCAGAAGGAATGCTGGAAAATGCCTTTGTTTATCATAATATACTTTTCTTGTTTATATGTTTCATTTTGAAGTTCTGATAAGAAAATATTGTATTTTTTATGTTTTTCTTTGTTTATGTGTTATTTGATTTAACATGGCTGCAAACCATTTTTATCACTAAATCTCGATTTTACCACACATTATTTTATTTGCATTTTCTATGGAGATTTCTTCATATGTGATTTTACCGCAGATTGCTTTATTTCCATTTTCTATATAGATTTCTTCATATGTGATAAGAGAATCTCTAAGTAAATGCTTATTTATGCTGTTTTCAAGGCTTTCTATTTGATGTAAGGGCATATATTTGATTTTTGGCACACTTTGGACAAGTGAGTTTTACTTGTGATGTCACTGTGTCTGTGTGTTGTTGTTAGATTTGCCACCTATCCGTTTTTTTTTTCTTCCGGACTATCTGGAAATCAAACTGATTGTCCTGTAGTCTGGAAAACACTGTCCAAACTCTGGTATTCTGTTTCAAAAAAAGAAACAAGACTATCACATAGTAAATCTGCAGATTTAACAAAGTCCAATAGTCTGTTTCAAGGAAAATAAATAAAGGAATATGCCAAGACCTGTTTTTTTCATTTCAAAAATACACAGCAGATTCAACAACTTTCAGGGAGTCTGGAGTTAAAAAGGCTGCCTTTGTACAGGTGTGACAGCTGCTAAAGAAAAAGGGTGTGGGACCTGGAGCAAAATTCAATATGCTGAGCTACAAAAATGTCACGGTTTAGGGAAATGTTTTCAGTGGTATATACAGAAGGAAATAATGCATTTTTTTATCATTTGTTGATATGCCCTACTTATTTTCTGTTGGTTGTGGCACAGGTGAGATGCCTCAGAACAATTCTAATAGCCTTTAATTGCTCATTTTATATATAGTATTGTTTGTAGACTTTTTGCAAAAAACATAGTAAATCAGAAAAGAGGCATCACGAAAGAAAAAAAGTGGACATTCCTGCTCATCTGACATGACTATGATGTCACGAAATGGGCGGAAAGTGGGTGGGGCATTGGTTGGTTGTGGGAGGTGCAGTGGGGTGTGGCCTAAGTCTGTTTTTAGCCACAACAAAAGGTGACAACCATAGCTGTTGTTTACTGCACTGTGCAGGTTGTAGAATACACGGCTTAGCACATTCTAATCTGTTTCTGACATATTTTATGCAGTTTATCCCTATTTGCTGTGTGGGAGCATAGTTTATCTTTTCTATTATTACTGCCCCTAGCCTGCCCTTTATAGTCTCAGTGTATTATTCTGGTTGATGTTTTTCCCCTAACGTGATGGATCTTAATATGGCTGCCCCCCATCAAATCTGGTTGCACCTAAAAAGAAAAAAGTCAACAAAAACATGCCTCAGCCTGCCATTTGTGAATCGGTTGTTGCCTTAAGCCAGACCACTTACCTTTTTCCCCCATCATCTTCTGGTGTGAGCCTGCAGCCTTGTGTGGTATGGGGGTCAGACACATCTAGGGCTGTTACAGTATCTGGATCAAGTGTGGAAGAACTCAACCCTTTAGGTGTAGAGAGGTCTGGGTTAAGAGACCCCTTCCAGACTTGATATTATGTCCCCAGATATTTTGCTCTGTAGTGTAGTTCACAGTAAAAAGAAACAGAAACTTAACAGTGTATACAATCAGGTTATTACCATGTGTAGGGCTGTTGTGATTTCCTTAGCTAAGAGTGCTTTATAGTCAAAATTCAGAAAAACAACTGTGAGTGATGATAAATACAGTAAGCTTAAAATAACAAGACTCCAAGAAAACAAAGCAACTAGAAGCACTGGAACCTCTAAAAGTCTTTTTTATTTAAGATTCAAGATTCAAAGAACGCAAGTTAAAAACTTTTGCCTGGAGACAGGCTGATTCATCAGGCACATAAAACAAACACAATAGATGAAATACAAGTACATCCATATATATCTCTCACAAATGGTAAAGCCCAGGACCAGTTCTAATTAAGTAATTAAATAATTGAACCTGCTGATGTTGGTCCTTTAGAAAGGGCTTTAAAGTGACATAGCCATTCATACCTGGCTGAATGTGCAATCTCATTCTAAAAATCCATTTTAATTCTTCATTTTCAGTTATCAGTTTAACATCTCCTCCTTGGAATGCACACTACTTTTAAAATCATAAATTTAAAACTGTGATTTACTACTTGGTCTAAAATGTGTCTATACAGAGGATTAGTAACTACCCATCTTCCAACATCAGAAAGATGATCACTTATGCATTCTTTAGATTTTCTATTTGTCATTTCAACATAATATGCTGGACAAGAGTCACATATTGCCATATATATATATATATATATATATATATATATATATATATATATATACATATATATATGGTTTCACTTGATATCATTGAATTATCATTTCATCAAATTGCAAACCATCAAGACCAAATCGTCGAAAGCCCATTTCATCGAAAACTCATTTCATCAAATCTCAAATCATTGAAAACTATGAAGCAACTACAAATAACATCCCAGACACTTTGTACTATGTGTATGCAGGGGGGCAAGCCCCCCTGCACCCCCATGTGGGGGGCTCCACCCCCCGTAATTAAATATACCAACTCCAAGGTTGCACTACAGTGGGGGAAAAAGGTAATTTCCTAACCCCACTGTAGTGCGACCTTGGAGTTTGTATATTTAATTACGGGGGTATGGGGGCGGAGCCCCCCACTTGAGGGGTGCAGGGGGGCTTGCCCCCCCTGCATAAACGTAGTAAAAACATTGTGGAATGTTATTTGTAGTTGCTTCATAGTTTTCAGTGATTTGAGATTCAATGAAATGAGTTTTCGATGAAATGGGTTTTCGACGATTTGGTCTCGGTTTGCAATTCAATGAAATGATAATTTGATGATATGAAGTGGAACCATATATATATATATATATATATATATATATATATATATATATATATATATATATATATATATGTATAAAACATTTTGAGTGCCACAGTTGCCAAAGGCACCAGGAATTATATACTGGGTGTTTAATTGTTTTTTCTGTATATATATTGTAATACAGGGAAATATTGCCAGCCCAGCTATCTGGAATTTTGTAAATAATTCTATGTCATTTGTGAATATTGATATGATTTATACAGAACTTATGTTATGTACTGAGCTAAAATGTAACCACAGCATGCCCTGCCGACTTAGAACAGCAAATAAGTTGAAATTAGATTGCTTTAAGATTGTACTATAAATGTTTTCTCTCAGTTTGTGTAGCAGACACAATGTCTAGAGCTAGAAATTTTTATATTGTAATGAAAGAGAAGTAATTACGAGGTTTAAAATGTAAAAAGTGTTTTATTGCTTAATGACTTCCTAGCAGCTGCACAGTTCTGAGAGATATGTATTTTTAACACAGAGATGTTAAATTCTGTTAGTTTCTGTTTTAGCCTGGGAACTGATGTCAGGTAACAAAAGTGATGTCTTCCAAACTAACCCAGCAGTAATATTTGATATTGATTTAATAACTCTATCAGAGAGAGACACATTTTGTATTTTGTCTTGGATCTAGCAAGAACATCCACTCACCATCCTCATCTGCACTTGCCTTGCTGCAAATAAGATGTAGCGTGTAGTATCTTTTTTAGATATAGATAGGAATATAGTAGAGATTCATTTAGGTGTTTTCTGTATTTATTTGAGGCAGTCCTGCAATGTTGTTTTAAATACTTCCTGTGATTTTGAACTCTGAGGTTACTGTGTTGATTGACTGAGTATTTTCTTGTTCTTTTATTATTTATTATTAAATATATTTAAACCTATCTTTGTGGCCAATATTTGTGAGACATACTTAAGCTCTTAGATTACTTGCATATGTATTTGGTGACACTGTACAGGCCACTCCTAAATAGCCTTGCAAGTCATGGTCAGACTATCAATTGGATAACAGTAACATTACACAGTAGGATTGGGCACCCTTTGTAAGGGCCTAATAGTAGTTGATAAGTAGAGGTTGGTGGCAGTGGAAACTATCCTATAGTCTGGGCAGAAGGGGGCACAGCTTGTAAACCTGTGCCAGCCTTCCCCAGGTGTGTGTGTGTGTTTGTATATAAAACAAATCTCAAAGTGTGTTTCAGCTACTTGGGCAGGGACAAGAAGCATTGGTTGGACAGAGAGGGTGCTGGAGGTCTTGACTTGGCTCCTTAGCTGAGATCTTAACCCTATAGCTGTGCCAGTGTGGAGTCTTATTGGGGATCTGGAGAAAGAGGGAGAAACCAGCCTCAGACTGACTGTGATCTCTGTGTGCTCCTAAGGGAAATTGCACTTTACTGTGTGTATACTTGTCATCCTCCCACTGTGTATGGCTCCTAGCTGTTGCCAGTGGTGAGGATTGAGGTTCCTTGAATACTAGGCCAGTGCAGGGGTGTCAAATATTAATTGATGGACAGCAGTGGGATGTTCACATCACATATTAATTGGTTGACAGTGGTGAGATAGCCACATCACATATTAATTGGCTTGTAGTGGTGTGGATATTGAATTCTTGTAGCCTGTGTACAGTGGTCACTAAAGGTGTTTGTACTCTTAATCAGCCACACAGTGAACACTCAGAGTTTCACATCACAATTGTTTTATTTTTTTGTTAGCTTAGTTAGTCAGGGAGAGCAGGCAAGCATGTCAGCAGAGGAGTATGGCAAGCTGACAAAGAGCCAGTTGGCTGAGTTGTGTCAGGATAAAGGACTGGTGCATGCCAACCTGACTAAGGTAGAAATTATTGTAGCTTTTGGCACAGCTGCATCACAGACCAGCGATCAGGAGGACAACCTGGCTGGCCTTGGAGATGTACAACTGTCAGAAAATGGACAGCACAACCTTTCCACAGAGGACTTAAAAATCCATCTGGAGTTAAAGAGACTTGAGCTGGAGGCCAGGTGTTTGGAAATAGAAGCAGCAGAGAGGCTGCGACGTCTAGAAGCTGAGGAAAATGAGAAACTGCAACTTCTAGAGGTGGAGGAGAAGAAGTGGTAGAGGCAACATGAAAAGGAGATGCTGACTCTTCACCAGAGTCATGGAGGTAATGGGGAAGGGAGTAACCGTACCCCAGAAGGAACAAAGTTCAGTAAATTTCTTCTACAATTTACAGATGGGGCTAATTTGGATAGTTTCATTCATATGTTTGAGAGGATATGTAAAGAGTGTAATGTTGACCAAGGGCTCTGGGTACGGTTCCTGATCCTTTTACTCCATGGTAAAGCTGTAACTGCTATTTCTATGTGTGATACTGATTGCTGAAATTATAATATTGTAAAGAACTGTCTTTTAGAATGTTTTAAGTTAACACCTGAAGCTTATAGGAGAACATTTTGTGAGCATAGATCCAAGGCAGATGAAAGTGTGTGTGAATATGTTGCTGAACTAAGCACTTATTTTCATAGGTGGGTGAGTGGATGTCAGGTCACCACTTTTGAAGGGCTGGCAGACCTTTTGGTGAGGGAACAAGTCCTTAGCACTTTGCCTGAGGACACGAGAATCTGGTTAGCTGATACACAAGGTAGTACTGCAAATGAGTTGGGGAAGAAGGGAAACCTATACAGCAGGGCATCACTGCACAGGAAAGGGACACCCAGTGCTGCTCATGGGTCTAAGGGACCCCAAGGTAGGCAGCCCAGACTGCACCAACAGAGTCCACCAGTCAGAGGGGAAGCACTAGTCCAGGTACACATCCAGGATCAAGGGTTAAATGTTATAAATGCAACCAGTGGGGCCATGTAGCATATAGATGTCCACGGAGGCAAGGTGGGGAACAAAAGGTGGGAGATCCTGTAATTGGGAATAACAAAATGCCAGCAGTATGTTGTCTCGAGACAACAAGGGTACCAAACTACCACAAGAGGTTATATCCTATCTCAGTGGATGGGAAAGAGGCCACTGCTAAGAGAGACACAGCCTCTGACCTAACCATTGTGAAGCCTGCAATGGTTACAGAGGAGCACTGCTTGCTTGGGCAGTCTACTCCAGTCAGAGCTTTAGGAGGAACCCCATTCCATATACCTTTGTCTGGGGTTCACCTTGACTGGGAGGGTGGAAAAGGAAGCCAGCAGGTTGGTGTGTTTGAGGATATCCCTGCAGATATCCTGATAGGGAATGATTTTGATAATGCAATACCGTGTGTGCATGCAGTTACATGCAGTCAAGCTTTGAGACAAGTATGTGAGTCTGGTAGCCTGCGAGACACCCAGACAGACCTCACACTTGCAGCCAGGACTGGTGAGATGGTTACTTCAGGGAGGGAGCTACCCTGTAGCAGTGAGACTGAAGGTGAGCCACAGCTGCTTGTGGGTACTGATGTTCCCTTGGACAGAGTGACTGCAAGGGCAGAGGTGAGTAGTAGTACCCAGGCTGATGGTGAGGCACCGCTGTAAAAGGATACCAGACTTCCTGTGGAAGGGTAGCTGGGAAGGGTTACCAAGCGAGAGATGAGACAGGCTCAGCTCTCAGACCCTACATTACAAGGCATGAGGGAAGTAGCTATTGAGACACCTGATTCTCAAGGGAAGGGGGAATCTGTATACTGGGTCAGAGGGTTACTGTATAGAAAGTGGACCCATGAGGGAGGGCTACAGGGTGAGAGAATACAGCAGTTGGTAGTGCCCAGAGCCTACTGTCTGGCACTTTTACCCAGAGCCCATGATAGTCCCTTTGCAGGTCATATGGGCATGAAACATACAAGGAGACATATTATGCTGAACTTTTATTGGCCTGGGATTTACAGAGATGTAACAAGGTACTGCAGGTCCTGTGAGCAGTGCCAAAAGTTAGGCAAGGCAGGAGACAAGGTTAAAGCTCCTTTGATGCATTTGCCTGTGACTGAGGAGCCATTTCAGAGGGTAGCTATGGATATTGTGGGGCCTTTGAGTACCCGAAGTTCCATAGGGAAAAATGATATCCTAATGGTAGTAGAGTATGTTACTGGATACCCTGAGGCAGTGGCTCTGTCCTCCATTGAAGCAGAAAAGGTGGCAAATACTTTGTTAGAAATTTTCAGCAGGGTAGGTTTTATTTTTATTTATTTTATTTATTATACATGTGTTGACCGGGAGAATCCGACTGGATAAATGTCCATTTTCAGCGGAGACCTGGGGAGAAAAGCTCCAGAGTTTGTACATATACAAAGGCAAGCAAACACATACAGAGTCATTTAACAAATACAGATACCAAGTACAAAACATAACATATTAGAAGTACATAGAGAAAAAAATATTTTAGTTGCAAATTGTAGTAGCAGGACACATTAGTTGTATGACCAGTAATTTCTACTTGAATTAATGAGAGTATGTATAATTCACCCACAGATATGTGTGAATTTACAGTATTGTGTTTGAGTATGATGGTGTATGAAAGAGATGGGGAGTACAGTAAAAAGAAATACTGACTGACAGAGGTGCCAGTTTCATGTCAGACCTGCTGGCTTGTCTGTTAAAGCACTGTGGGGTGAAGCACCTAAAGACCTCCCCCTACCATCCCCAGAGTAATGGTCTTGTTGAAAGGTTAAACTCTATACTCAAGATGATGCTATGGGCATTTGCAGACCAGTTCAAGAGGGAGTGGGGCAAATATTTGCCCCAGCCGTTGTTTGCTTACAGAGAGGATCCCCATGAATCCACCGGTTTTTCACCCTTTTGAGTTGCTGTATGGGCATAGTGTGAGGGTACTGCTAGATTTGATTTGAGATGAGTGGGAGGGTAAGTGTGAATCCCATAAGGAGTCTGTTGTGGCATATGTCCTAAACCTCAGGACAAGGCTCATGGAACTCATGGGCTTGGCCCAGGAGAAGCTGGCAGAATCCCAACAGCAGAAAAAGGTTTGGTATGACAGGAGTGCTCATGCTAGAGAGTATGATGTAGGGCAACAGGCAATGGTTCTCATTCCTGTCATACACAACAAACTGCACGCAGCCTCAGAGGGACGTTACAGGATAGTCAGTGATGTTAAGTACATGTTAGAACTGCTAGGCAGGAGGCACGGGCACAAATTGTACTATGTTAACATGACAAAACCTTACCACGATAGGAAGGCCCTTGTGCTGAGCATTTGCAGTGGATGGCAGGAGGAGACTGAGGAGGATCTGGTGACTGATCTCCTCAGTGAGACTCGGACTGACACCTCAGTGGAAGAGGTAGCAATGTCCAAGCAGCTATCCTCTACCCAGGATAGAGCAATCCGAGCAATGTTACAGGAGTTTGGGGGCATGTTCACTGGGAAACCAAGTTGAACCCACCTGGTGCAGCACCATGTGGATACAGAACCCCAAAGGCCTATTAAGCAGGCCCCTTATAGAGTACCTGAGAGAGTCAAACAGACTCTGAGGGAGGAGATAGAGGAAACGTTGGAACTAGGGGGTAATTCGGGAGTCCAGCAGTCCCTGGGCCTCCCCAGTGGTGCTGGTACCAAAGAAGGATGGCAGCACCAGATTCTGTGTCGACTACAGGAAATTAAATAGTCACACAGAGTCAGATGCTTAACCCATGCCTAGGACAGATGAAGCCCTAGAGCAGCTGAGTGAGGCTAAGTATCTTACTAGTATTGATCTTACCAAGGCAAGTGCTCTTGACTCCCAGTGCTAGAGAGAGGTCAGCCTTTGTGTCTCCTTTTGGCTTGTATGAGTTTACGAAGATGTTGTTTGTGATGAAAAATGCCCTAGTGACTTTCCAGAGGCTGGCAGATCGTATCCTAGCAGTGATTTTGAACTCTGAAGTTACTGTGTTGATTGACTGAGTATTGTCTTGTTCCTTTATTATTTACTATTAAATATATGTAAACCTATCATTGCAGCTGATATTTGTGAAACATATTTAAGCTCTTAAAGTACTTGCATATGTTTTTGGTGACACTGTACAGGCCACTCCTAAATAGCCTTGCAATTCTTGGTCAGACTACCATTTAGATAATAGTAACATTACACAGTAAGATTGGACACCCTTTGTAAGGGCCTTATGGTAGCTGATAAGTAGGGGTTGGTGGCAGTGGAAACTACCTTATAGTCTGGGCAGTAGGGGGCACAGCTAGTAAACCTGGTGTGTTTGTGTGTTTGTATATAAACCAAATCTCAAAGTGTGTGTGCGTCAGCTACTTGGGCAGGGACACAAAACACTGGTTGGACAGAGAGGGTGCTGAAGGCCTTGGCTTGGCCCCTCAGCTGAGATTTTAACCCTATAGCTGTGCCAATGGGGAGTCTTATTGGGGATCTGGAGGAAGAGGGAGAAACCAGCCCCAGACTGAATGTGATCTCTGTGTGCTTTTAAGGGAAATTGCAGTGTGCTCTTAAGGGAAATTGCACTTTACTGTGTGTGTACTTGTCATCCTGCCAGTGTGCATGTCTCCTAGCTGTTGCCAGTGGTGAGGATTAAGGCTTCTTGATTATTGGGTCAGTGCAGGGGTGTCTCACACACACACACACACATGTATATATATATATATATATATATATATATATATATGTATGTATATGTATGGGTCTACTTTGATTCACTGAAAACTCATTTCACTGAATTTCAAAACATTCACACCAAATCGCTGAATGCTTAAATCACTGAAAACTCATTTCACTGAATCACATTTCACTGAATGTAAGTACTGTTGGGCAAATATAATGTGTATGCCCGTTTCCCATTGTAGTGCGACCCTGGAGTTAGTATATATAGTTAGGGGGTGTGGGAGGCACAGCCACCCACATTGAAGGGTGTGGGGGGCATTGCCCCAACCTACTTTTGGTTTTATATTGTTAGCTTTCAGTGAAATGAGATTTATAAATATAAAAGCTAAGGTGGGGGGGGGGCTACACCCCACCACACCCTCCAATGTGGGGGGCTATGCCCCCCACACACTACCTAACTAAATATACTAACTCCAGGATCGCACTACAGTGGGGAAAAGGGCATATACGTTTTATTTGCCCAGCAGTACTTACTTTCAGTGAAATGTGATTCAGTGAAATGAGTTTTCAGTGATTTGAGCTTTCAGCGATTTTTTGAGGGTGAACTGAAATTCAGTGAAATGAGTTTTCAGTGAATCAAAGTAGACCCATATATATATATATATATATATATATATATATATATATATATATGTATACTTCCTTCTAGTTGGTGCATGCAAACATGGCCTCCAAAACACTCGAACTGTGCACGGATAATAAATCCAACCTTCAACAACACCCAGCAATAGCTCGCAATAAAGTAGAAAACATCATAAATCTCCATAAAACAGCTGAAAGGTAAGTGTTTGTTGTGTGTTTTGTGTTTATTTTACATGGTCGGCTTTTCAAAAGTCGATCATATGGTCTTGGCCATATGAAAGTTGACTTTCTGAAAAGTCGACCATGTAAAGTAGACCTATATATATATATATATATATATATATATATATATATATATATATATATATAAATAGTTCCCCTTTGAATTATTAAATTGACAGAATGTCTAACTCTCCGAACAGCGAGACAACAACAGTGTCAGTTCGGAACAGCGAACTCCCGGAATGGTGAATTTCTCCTCTGGAAAACTAACTATTTGGCCACCACTGACTATTGCCCTTTCTTCCACTGTAGTGCAATCTCAGAGTTGTTATATTTAGGTGGGGGCACAGCCCCTCACTCCAGTGGGTTTTATGTATGTATAATTTTATTTTTTGTTTTATGGAGATTTAATTAACTTGTATCTTTCGGCTTTTCCTGGTTAGGGGTCGCCACAGCGGCACTCCGGTCCGGTAATGATTGGCAGTAGATTTTTACGTACCGAGTTGCCAGTTCTGACGCACAACCTTCAACGAGGGTACGCCCATTCACGCATGTCTTCACACAGAAGACGCTTTAGCTGAGAATCGAACAGGCCAATGTCTTTCTGTGAGGCGACAATGCTACCGCAGCACCACCACCGCAGTGGTTAGTGTCCCGGAAGATAACATAATTGGTTCATTAAACCTTCATAGTAGAAAAAATAAAATTATACATAAATAACACCTGTCTGAGTGGGGGCTTCGCCTCCCCCCACACCTAAATATAACAACTCAGATATCGCACTATAGTGGAGGAAAGGGCAACAGTCAATGATGGCCAAGTGGTTAGCTTCCCGGAGGTGAAATTTGCCGTTCGGGAGTTCACTCTTTTAAACTTTCGATGACAGGAATGAAACTTCCAGCTCTCCACGTTGCTTTAAAACTTCTTAAATTTATTAAATAAAACAAACAAAAGGTTAGCGCTTTCACGTATATTACTATACGCTTCTTCAGACAAATTAGATATGGAAGCAACTGCTTTTTATAGAGGCATAGTCAGTGAAATTAAATAATTAATCAATTAGAAACACAATTAGGAATCATTAAAACATTGTGATGCGTTCTAAGGAAAGGATGCTTTTTAAAGATGTAGCACTGAAATACAATGTAAAACTTTTCATACAGCCTAAATATATGCTTAAAGGCAAATCAAAATTATTTAAAAATATCAGACTTAAAAACTAGTTATTTAAAACCACATTATCTTCCTTGTCCTTTACTTGCAAAATAATGTTACAAGTTTATAATGCACTTAATAAATAATTCCTTAGAAACTTTCGGGTAGTTATTATTGTAACCCATGAAAGTTAAATACAAAATGCAAGGAATACTTATCAGAGTACTTTAATATACAAATATAAATATATAAATATATATAAACATAAATATATAAATATATAAATAAAAATGTATGACCATGCTGGATGAATAAATTAATCAAGTACAAATATAACCATATGAATATATCTAAATATATGTGAGTACATTCATATAATAGAATTAAATAAAATATTAAATAGGATGACTCCAAATGTTTGAGCCTTCAAACTAGTGAAGATATACATTAAATATTTTGTTAATAAGGGTGAAAAAATATATGAAAATATATAAATATAGAACAATTCTTTTAAAAATGTTTAAATATATTTTCCCCGTAGTGAACATATAGGGGATGCACCCGTATACTATAAAGAAATATTAAAATGTCAAACAATATAAATAACTTTTAAACTATTTCAATGAAACCTAAAACATAATTAATTCTGTCTTTTAACCAACTATAAATAGTAATATAGTGTAATGAAAAGTAAACTGCTGAGGTAGTGTATATAAGCAATATTGAAAAAACACATAGTGAAAAAACACATACTTGAAAAACATAAAACCTTAAATATACACTGTAATGTCAGGTATTTAGTATAAAAAATATAAGTAAATGACATTGATACCTTGATTAGTATGGATAGAATTTAAAGCATAGGGAATGTCTAAATTTATAAAATCATCTTCGATTATTCAAAACAGATTTTATAGTAACATAATTATTCAAGCCTGGGTAACAATGTCCCCTAAGTTTGAAAATCCAGCGTAATTCTATTGATTCAAGGTTATTCATGTAATCACCTCCCCTGTCAGTAACTTCCACTATCTGTAACACTCTAAAAACAAATGAATGTGAAGGATTACTTATTATGTGTTTGGCTAAAGCATTTAACTCATTTTTCTTATTTATATCGTAATTGTGGTTATATATTCTGTTCTTAAGTTTTCGTTTAGTGAGTCCTATGTAAAATGCTTCGCAACATTCACATGTAGCCAAATAGATCAATCCTGTGGTGTCACATGTGGCTCTAAACTTTGGTTTAAAACTATAGTCAAGTTCTGGATGTAGAAAGATTTGCTGTTTGCTAATAAATTTGCAATAATTACAGTGTTTGCAGGGGTAGGTCCCAAGTGTAACATTCAAGGGATGTTGGCTTAATGTTAATTTAGGTGTTCTATCACATAGTAGGGATTTTAAGTTCCTGTTGCTCCTGTATACTATGTGTGGATTACGGCCTACTATCTTTCTAGTAGATTCATCAAGTAATAGTACCTTCCAGTTATTAGACAATATTTTCTTTATGTTCAAAAAATCATTGGTGTAAGTAGTAATAAAGGAGACTTGGTCTTTGTAGTTAAACTTATTTCTTTTAACAGAAGGTGTAGCAAAATGGTGAATTGTTTCAGTATTTGTCAAACTTTCTAATGGTAAAATTTCACTTTTAACTTCAAGTATTAGGTCTCGATCGTACCCTCTTTCTAAGAACATCTGTACCATCTTGATGGCTTCTATTTCCAAGTCTTCCTTGTTCATACAAATCTTACTCAACCTGGTAAATTGACTTTTCAGAATGCCCTTAAAAATGTGGCGCGGGTGCATACTATCGCATTTGAGGATGGTATTCCTCCAGCATTCTTTCTTAAAAAGAGTCGTTATTAATTTACCATTCCTAATATTGATGCTAACATCCAAGAAATTAATAGAGCTGTATGAGGTTTCAGCAGAAAACTTCAAGAAAGTAGTGGTAGTTTCTAAATAGTCTTTAAAAGAATCAAATTCCTCTACTGAGCCATCCCACACAATTAGTATGTCATCTACAAAGCGTTTGTAAATCAGAACTTTTTGAAACAGTGGATGTTTAAAGACGAAATTCATCTCCCAATGATACACAACCAAGTTGGCGTATGTGTTCGCACAGGGGGTCCCCATGGCAACACCACAGGTTTGTAGGAAAAGGTGGCCCCCATATGCAAACACATTGTTGTTGAGTACTAAGTCCAATAATTGACAAATTAAAATGTTAGTATTTGCACTTATATTCTCATCATGTTGCAATAATTCACGTATGGCTTCTACCCCTGTGTCATTTGGGATTGATGTAAAAAGGCTCTGAACATCCATTGTAACTAGTAGATGTTCATTATTTTTGAATTCTGTATTTAACGTTTGTAGATATTCAATAAGTTGGTATGTATCTTTAAGAATTGACACAGGGGTAGAAGCCATACGTGAATTATTGCAACATGATGAGAATATAAGTGCAAATACTAACATTTTAATTTGTCAATTATTGGACTTAGTACTCAACAACAATGTGTTTGCATATGGGGGCCACCTTTTCCTACAAACCTGTGGTGTTGCCATGGGGACCCCCTGTGCGAACACATACGCCAACTTGGTTGTGTATCATTGGGAGATGAATTTCGTCTTTAAACATCCACTGTTTCAAAAAGTTCTGATTTACAAACGCTTTGTAGATGACATACTAATTGTGTGGGATGGCTCAGTAGAGGAATTTGATTCTTTTAAAGACTATTTAGAAACTACCACTACTTTCTTGAAGTTTTCTGCTGAAACCTCATACAGCTCTATTAATTTCTTGGATGTTAGCATCAATATTAGGAATGGTAAATTAATAACGACTCTTTTTAAGAAAGAATGCTGGAGGAATACCATCCTCAAGTACGATAGTATGCACCCGCGCCACATTTTTAAGGGCATTCTGAAAAGTCAATTTACCAGGTTGAGTAAGATTTGTATGAACAAGGAAGACTTGGAAATAGAAGCCATCAAGATGGTAGAGATGTTCTTAGAAAGAGGGTACGATCGAGACCTAATACTTGAAGTTAAAAGTGAAATTTTACCATTAGAAAGTTTGACAAATACTGAAACAATTCACCATTTTGCTACACCTTCTGTTAAAAGAAATAAGTTTAACTACAAAGACCAAGTCTCCTTTATTACTACTTACACCAATGATTTTTTGAACATAAAGAAAATATTGTCTAATAACTGGAAGGTACTATTACTTGATGAATCTACTAGAAAGATAGTAGGTCGTAATCCACACATAGTATACAGGAGCAACAGGAACTTAAAATCCCTACTATGTGATAGAACACCTAAATTAACATTAAGCCAACATCCCTTGAATGTTACACTTGGGACCTACCCCTGCAAACACTGTAATTATTGCAAATTTATTAGCAAACAGCAAATCTTTCTACATCCAGAACTTGACTATAGTTTTAAACCAAAGTTTAGAGCCACATGTGACACCACAGGATTGATCTATTTGGCTACATGTGAATGTTGCGAAGCATTTTACATAGGACTCACTAAACGAAAACTTAAGAACAGAATATATAACCACAATTACGATATAAATAAGAAAAATGAGTTAAATGCTTTAGCCAAACACATAATAAGTAATCCTTCACATTCATTTGTTTTAAGAGTGTTACAGATAGTGGAAGTTACTGACAGGGGAGGTGATTACATGAATAACCTTGAATCAATAGAATTACGCTGGATTTTCAAACTTAGGGGACATTGTTACCCAGGCTTGAATAATTATGTTACTATAAAATCTGTTTTGAATAATCGAAGATGATTTTATAAATTTAGACATTCCCTATGCTTTAAATTCTATCCATACTAATCAAGGTATCAGTGTCATTTACTTATATTTTTTATACTAAATACCTGACATTACAGTGTATATTTAAGGTTTTATGTTTTTCAAGTATGTGTTTTTTCACTATGTGTTTTTTCAATATTGCTTATATACACTACCTCAGCAGTTTACTTTTCATTACACTATATTACTATTTATAGTTGGTTAAAAGACAGAATTAATTATGTTTTAGGTTTCATTGAAATAGTTTAAAAGTTATTTATATTGTTTGACATTTTAATATTTCTTTATAGTATACGGGTGCATCCCCTATATGTTCACTACGGGGAAAATATATTTAAACATTTTTAAAAGAATTGTTCTATATTTATATATTTTCATATATTTTTTCACCCTTATTAACAAAATATTTAATGTATATCTTCACTAGTTTGAAGGCTCAAACATTTGGAGTCATCCTATTTAATATTTTATTTAATTCTATTATATGAATGTACTCACATATATTTAGATATATTCATATGGTTATATTTGTACTTGATTAATTTATTCATCCAGCATGGTCATACATTTTTATTTATATATTTATATATTTATGTTTATATATATTTATATATTTATATTTGTATATTAAAGTACTCTGATAAGTATTCCTTGCATTTTGTATTTAACTTTCATGGGTTACAATAATAACTACCCGAAAGTTTCTAAGGAATTATTTATTAAGTGCATTATAAACTTGTAACATTATTTTGCAAGTAAAGGACAAGGAAGATAATGTGGTTTTAAATAACTAGTTTTTAAGTCTGATATTTTTAAATAATTTTGATTTGCCTTTAAGCATATATTTAGGCTGTATGAAAAGTTTTACATTGTATTTCAGTGCTACATCTTTAAAAAGCATCCTTTCCTTAGAACGCATCACAATGTTTTAATGATTCCTAATTGTGTTTCTAATTGATTAATTATTTAATTTCACTGACTATGCCTCTATAAAAAGCAGTTGCTTCCATATCTAATTTGTCTGAAGAAGCGTATAGTAATATACGTGAAAGCGCTAACCTTTTGTTTGTTTTATTTAATAAATTTAAGAAGTTTTAAAGCAACGTGGAGAGCTGGAAGTTTCATTCCTGTCATTGTTTCTTCAATTTTAACTACTGGCTCTTTAGCGGCTTCAGAGATCCATATTTTGTTTTTTCTTTTAAACTTTCGATATTGTCATCTTGCTGCTCTGCGAGTCAATGTTCTGAGAATTTGACATTGTCAAGGGAAACCATATATATATATATATATATATATATATATATATATAATATATATATATATGTATACACACATATAGGCAGTAAATGCAATCATTGCACTTAAAGGTTCCCTTTCTATTACTAGTAAAATAAAATAAATTCTTAGGTTGTTCTTTATAACATAAGAAATTCTTTAAAGTTGTGCACTGTTTATACGCAATTCTATGTTGTGTTGAAGCTTACTGAGCTAGCTTGTGTATTCATATTAAAAGTTAACATGCATCTAGGATATCTTTTACTGTTATTACGTGTTGGAGCAATGTCTGTCATTGGATGAAAAATAGGTTTGGCTAGGGTATTACGTTGTTGGATTACTTCTGAGATAACTGTAAAAAACTCATCATAATTATAACCTCGATTGAGGAACTCTTTCCCAGTTTTTTTGTAGTTGTACTATCATCTTCCTGTCCTAGGTGTCAAATGTACCTGCTCGATAAATCTGATTTTTTACCACATTCTTAAGGGTGAAAGATGGATGCATACTGGTGCGATGTAGTTAACAATTTCTTTTTACAGGTTTCTTATATAACTCAATTTCCACAACTCAGTCATCACCTTTCCTTATTGTGATATCCAGAAAATGTATCTCCTGAAGTGATGTTTCCCTTTTAAAACTGAGAAAAGGAACTGTTCTAGATATATATTCAAAAAAAGTTTCAAAAAGCATCTCATCCCCTTGCCAAATCATTAATAAATCATGCACAAAACGCTTATAAAAACTACATTGTCTGCAAAAAAGGATTTTGTGTAGAGAGACTAAATTGTTCTTCCCACATATACATAATGATATTTGCATAATATTTGCCACAGGTGTCCCCATTGCTATGCCTTTTAACTGATGGTATATTTGCGTTTGAATTAAAAAATATGTTATTACATAATACTAAATGTAATAACTTGCATAACAGCTCTATTTTATCTTTTGGATAATCCGAATGGTTTCTCAGAAACAACTTTACATAATCAATACAAGTATCATGGGGTATAGTCATAAACCGAGAATCCATATCTGTTTATCATAAACAGATGTTCTTTGCTGATAGAGCCATGTGAGCATTCATATAATTGATTCAAAAAAATGTGTTGTGTCTTTTATAATAGTATCGTAAAACACCAGAGTGTCTGTAAAAAAAAGGATTTTGTGTAGGAGAATAAATTGTTCTTCCTACATATACATGACGATATTTGCATACGTATTTGCCACAGGTGTTCCCATTGCTATGCCTTTTAACTGATGGTATATTTGAGTTTGAAATAAAAAAAATGTTATTACATAATACTAAATGTAATAACTTGCATAACAACTCTGTTTTATCTGTTAGATAATCCGAATGGTTTCTCAGAAGTAACTTTACATAATCAATACCAGTATCATGGGGTATAGCCGTAAATTGAGAATCCATATCTGTTCGTCACAAACAAATTTTCTTTGCTGATAGTTCCCTGTGAGCATTCATATAATTGATTCAAAAATGTGTTGTGCCTTTTATAATAGTGCAAATTTTATCTAAACATGGCCTTAACTGCTTTTCTAAATATTTTGAAATAGGCTCAGTGATCCATCCCTTAGCAGACACAGTGAGCTTCAAAGGTGGCGTTGAAAGGTATTTATGAATTTTGGGTATTCCATAAATAACAGGTATCTTAGGGGCGGTAGTAGGGAGATAATTAAACAAATCAGCATCATTCCCATTTTGAACAAATCAGCATCAATCCTATTCTGAGTATGCATTAAACACAATGTTTGTTTAACTTGAAGAATAGTCAGATTACTATTTTTTTTTTTATTAATGTGTTCGTATTCAACAGTGCCAAGCATATTTCGCATAGATGTTTTATATTATTTGGTATCTAAAACTACCAGTTTCCCACCTTTGTCAGCACACTTAACAATATTATGGTTATTAACTAAAGATTGACTTGCATTTAACTGCTCTTTACTGAAATTATAAAAAAGTGCCACATTTATTCTTTTGATATAGTTCATAAATATCTCTTTCAACTGCTTTTTCAAACACCTGCATTATGGAATTATTAGAAGGAACAAATGTGCCATTTCTTTTATACAGACATTGCACAGCTTCTGAACTAGTACGGTACAGAATATTTAAATTAAATGTCCTAATAAAATATTTAAGTTCTATCAAAGTATTAGAAATATCAGCATTTTTAGCCAGAACAAAAGTTAGTCCTCTGCGACTAAGACGAATAGTTCATCAGAGTTAAGAGTATAACTTGAAAGGTTAAATACCATGTCTGTTTCACTTAAGCTTGAGTTTGGCTACATGTTACTGGACACTGGTTCATTCGTTTCTGGACACTGGTTCATTCGTTTCCCCTAAGTGTTGTTTCTGAAACTCTTCATACATGTTCAAGGTTGTGACATAGGTAGCAGTTCTGCCAGGAGGATTGGAAAATTCACAGGATCCAATGCCTCGAATGGAATCTGCATCAACAGTAAGTGGACATTCAGTAAGTATGTTGTTAGTTGAAGGAGGACTGGTTCCTCATGCTGTTGTCATTCAGAACATTCTTTAGGATGTGTACTACCTTTGGACCAAGTAAATGCATGCCTTCTTTCAACATCTAAGAGATCCCTTCTCAGTTTCTGTTTTTTTGTCTTGATAAGCATATTTTCAAATGAGGCTATCCAATCAAGGGCCTCTTGTAGCAATTTGGAATGTTTATTTAATTCATCATTAGAGATAAGGTCAGAGTAACGCAGCTCAATATCTTTTTGTATGTCTTGCTCTACTGGTTCAAAATAAGCATTCAAAAGCTCCATGTAAAGGAAGATGCAACTAAGATTAAGCTGCCATCTCCTGAGTAGGTCAGGAAATTTATCTCTATAGGTGGGCATTTTAAGATTCTTGAGACCCCTAGGTTGATTTTATGTTGCAGGTAAGCTGAAAAACTCAAGCACTGCCACTGCAAGCGTTTGAAAAAATGAACAGTTTCCTCAATATTTGTAATTTGCTTCTGTATTGAAGCATAATATCAGTACCTTGCACAGCAGAAGTAATATTATTTAACCCAGATATTTCAAGCAAAGGGTTAACTGGCACATCAGCAATTTCAGTAACTGGTCATAATGCTCATGTAGGCATATTGCTCTTAGATGGTAAGACTCTAGGCGTGTCTATGCCCACAGTTCACAAGTAAAGCAAAGGGTGAAAGCTCTTAGTCGAGTTTGTGCTGGAATATTTCGTTTTTAATTTGTTTTAAATTAAAATGTTTTTTCGCCTCTACACGAAACGGGTATTTATTTTTTCATAAAGCAAAGCAAAATCCAGACAAAAAACTGTGAGCAGTGATAAATCCAGTAAGCTTAAAATAACAAGAATTCAAGGAAACAAAGTAACCAGAACCACTGGAACCTCTAAAAGTCTTATTTATTTAAGATTTAAGATTCAAAGAACGCAAGTTAAGTAATTAAATAATTAAACCTGAGCCTATAGCAACTGTAACACTGAAAATGTTATATATATGGCAATATGTGACTCTTGTCCAGCGTTATTACATTGGAATGACAAATAGAAAATTTGAAGCACGTATAAGTAATCATCTTTCTGATGCTAGAAGACAGGTAGTCACTAATCCTGTGTATAGACACATTTTAGAACAAAGAGTAAATCACAGTTTAAAATTTATGATTTTAAAAGTAGTGCACATTCCATCCAGGAGGAGATATTCATTTGATAACTGAAAATGAAGAACTAAAATGTTTTTTTTTTTTAGAATGAGAACACAGATTCAGCCAGGTTTGAATGGCTATGTCACTTTAAAGGCCTTTCTAAAGGGGTTGACATCAACAGGTTTAATTATTTAGTTACTTAATTAGAACTGGTCATGTGCTTTACCATTTGTGAGAGACATATATGGATGTGCTTGTATTTCATCTATTGTTATATGTTTTATGTGCCTGATGAAGCCTGTCTCTAGGCGAAAGTTTTTAACTTGCATTCTTTGAATCTTGAATCCCTTTTAGAGGTTCCAGTGGTTCCAATATCGTTCTTTCCTTGGAGTGTTTTATAGTCAGCTGATCTCGCAGACTATGCTCTTAATCAAAATAATTATGGGGCTACTTTCTGTAGAGATCAGTCTATGGTTACAGATTTTGATGGAGGCTCTGAAGCAGACAGTAGAGAACACTCTTGAGTCCATCCAGTTTGATTCTTTGAAAGGTGATCAGTTTCAAAAACCCAAGTAGGTATTCACCTTTCATAGGTTAATAGGTAAGTACTAAGCTAGCTGCCCTTGTAGTCCATTTTTTAAGCATAGCCACTTTGCCTTTTTGTGCACAAATTAACCTGTCCCATTTGGTTAGAAACTGGCCTTACCCATCTGATGGTCGATAATTATATATTACCCTAACGAGAGTAACTGGGATCATACTATAGATAATGTGAGGGGACACATGCATGGGATAAAACATTTAAGAGCCACCTCTGTTCTTTAGTGGTACAGGGAGCCGTCCTGGGCTAAATTTTCTGTTTCCCAACCATAGATTCAAGTTGCTGTTGAATATGGACAAGGATGAACTTTGTTTTATATGGATGGGTGACTGTTCTACATTAGTGGTGCCCTCTATGAGATATACCTGTTTCTCCAAACTGTCCTGCTGATGTTGCAGAAGAGACTTAAGTACCTAGACCTTGTATCCTTTTGAAAAGATATCTCTGTGGGCGTTCCAGTTTCCACAGATGCTTACTAGGTTTAGAAATGTCTTTGACTGTAAGCAATCTGATGCTATGTCAAAATTTGTCAGAGTTTATGATCTTAATGTGGATAAAGATTGCAAACGTTTGGCTGTTCCTCCTCTTTTATTAGAAGATGTCTGTAAAACTGCATGTAAAATCCCTTAGGCTAGTGAACCAGTTCCTAAAAAGGCAGTGAGGAAATACAGGGTGTACTCTGATGTTGCAGCTCTCTTTTTTCCTTTGTCAGTTGACCTAGCTGCTGTTTCTCCACTAGCGAGTTCTAACAAGAGGGTTCTTGGCTTCTTCAAACCCTACACCCCCAGATAAAATTGGCAAGTGGGTAGAATGTCAAGGAAGAAAGTTGGCTCATTCTAGTAATTTAGTCTTTAGAATTTTAAATTATTAGGGCTTTATATGGAAATGTATTTTGCAATGTACTTACAGTTTAGATGACTTTGCTGTGTTTTTGCATTGTGAACAGAAGATGCAATGTTGTCAGTCTCACCTTTATTCTCACTGATGGGTTGGGTCTGATCCATGGGATCCATCTCAGCCATTTCAAAAGCTTGTGGTCTTTAGCAAAGCTCATGGGCATTTTTCCTTACCCATAATGCAACTCGCTAACTTCCCCAGATCTCGTTTGCTGCTCTGTGAAGGAGGTTCTGAAACAAGTTCTGGGCTAAGTGCTTTCACTTTTAATACTTATCTTGTTAACTGTGTTATAATTTATTATAGTTTATTGTACTTTATTGTAGTTTATTACATATATATGTATGTATGCATGTACGTGTATATATATATATATATATATATATATATATATATATATATATATACATATATACATATATATATATATATATATATATATATATATATATATATATATATATGTATATATATATATATATATATATATATATATATATATATATATATATTTCCTTACCCTGTTTTTCTATATTTTAGAGTGAGTGTTAGCACTTTACTTTCCCCCGTTAGTGTCTGTTTCAGTTAGAGGACGTTTACCTCTTTTTCTATCCCCTTCCGTTTTTAGTTATAGAGGACGATTTACTAAAAAAAAAAAATGTTTTTCTCCCTATCTTTTCAAAGTTTCTTCTGAGTCCATTTAAATTAAATGACTTTCTGGTGTGCTTGTGTGAGTGTGTATTCCTTCCCTTTTCTCTTAGTTATTAAAATATCACAGAAACAGGAAGGGAAACCTCTTGGTTTCAAAAAGTGCTTGCAGTGTGGAAAGATTCACACACTTTGTATGTGTATTGCCTGGGACCTCTTCACCTCCAAAAGTCATGCTCCATATGCTATGGTTTCAACCAGAAGGCTCTTATGGAGTGCAAAAATAAGCTTATTTTGAAGGGACTGCTGAGAACTCTGTTCTCTGAGGCTATATCACCCGAATCCGCTACCAAATCTGACAAGTATGAGAAATCTCAAAAATGTACTTCTTTGGTGCCAAAGTCCTCTTTGGAGCCAAAACAAAAAGCTCCTAGACTGTCTGCTTCAACAGAACCCTCAGAGCAGACAGTCATCACTGGATCCAAGACTCTGTTGGAGCAGTTGGAACCCTCGGCTCCAACTTCTTCGGCACCTACAGAATTCAGATATCAGAGCCAGTTACCTTCATTGGAACTGATACCTTCCTGGCTCCCATCACCCTTTTTGACAAAGTCAAGATCTCCTACCCTTTTTACTCATTCGACCAGGAATTTGTCCGGCGAAGTTGTGGATAAGGTAGTGCAGAGGCTGCTAAAGACACTGGCCACGACCATGCTGTTATTGGATCTGAACCCAAAGGAAGTGGATCAGACACAGTCCTCCCCTTTGGCACTTGCTTCTCCTCCGATCCATCTCTCGGTTTCTGTGCCGGAAGATTCCAACATCCAACTTGTGTCTGTATCAGATCTGGGACCCATAGATTCTTCGGATCCAATGTCTGGCCCTAGCGTTTCCGCCTAGTTGGAGCAGGAGACCTCTAGGAGCTGACCCTGTTTGGTCTGGTCTGTGGAGCTGGTTTGAATCTCTCTGGATCTGACCCTGCCTCTAGAAGCCTCGGCGTGGTTGAGTTTGGTTCCTACCACTGCTACGGAGCTTCTGTCTCCTGTGCTGGAGATTCCTTTGGCCCCGACAATCCTTTTGTCGGATCCGGGGTGTTCTTCAGAGCAGGAACAGACTGCCTTTGAAGTCATGAGGAGGTTTTGACTCCATCCCAGTCTAAGACACAGCTTTTCTTGGACCTTCCTCCCAGTTCTGCGCAGGTGTCTTTGTCTTTTCACATACCATCTCCACAGGACCGCAGAGAACCCAGGCCTCAGGATGTTCAACAGGGGACACCCCACTCTTCTGACACCTCCCCAGACTGTTCCACTGAGGAGGTCCCTCAGAAGAGGACCTGCAAGAGGAAGCATCTTGACTCCCCGGAGGAGTTTATCACATCCGATACTGACCTCAATGGGCAGAAGGGTCCCCATGGTCACCTACTGAAGAGGTCTCCTTTGGAGACATTCTGGAAATTTTAAAGCAGAGACATGACTGCCAATCCCCATCCCCTTCAGCTGAGGAGTCGGTATACTTGAAGGCTTTCGGGTCTTGACCCTCAATCTCTTGAGTGAACCCTCTGATGAGCTTATTGAATTAATCTCTCGGAGGGCTTGGGACACCCCAGTTTCCTTAGAACCTACTCCTAGGAGGAAAATAAATATATTACTGACCCAAAGGACGAGCCATCCTTAACAAAAGGTGTAACAGTTGATGCCATGGTTGTGGCAGCGGGCACTAAAAAGGAACTTTCTGAGACCAGTTCCTCTATCCATCTTCTGAATAAGGATTCCAGGAAGCACATCTTTTTGTCAGCAACCTTTACCTTGCAGTCTCTGAACTACTTTACCCACTTTACCAGATTACAGAAGAACCTGTTGAAGGAATTTTCAGACTCCCTCCAAGGAGCTGTACCTGACATGGTGGCAGATAAAGTCAACACTCTGCTTGCCTCTCTCATTTCAGTCATAAACTCTTCCATGAGGCTTATATGTTATATAGTAGATGGAATGAATAGGTCGGCGGGTTCAGGCATCTCTCTCAGGAGGCAGGCCTGAATGCACCTTCACGATTTCACGGAGACCTTCCAGTCTTCCTTCATTAAAGTCCCTTTTGAAGTCACTTCTGTTTTTGGATTTAAAGTAAAAAAAAAATGCTTCCCAGGTGTGAAGACTTTGTCTTCCATTGGAGTGTGTTTTTCCACACCTACCAGACCCTTTCCCAAAGGTCAGAGAGGTAGTGGGAAGATGTGGTTTAAAAAATCACAAAGGTCGTTTCAGGACACAGAGGGTGAAAGTTCCTTTAGAGGCAGAGGAGGGAAATAATAATGGAAGACGCTGCCCTCGCGGCAGTGGAGGCCTGCAGAACCAGGGCTCCATCGAATCTTTCTTTGGTAGACCCTTTCAGTGCTCCAATAGGAGTGCCCAATTGCTCACCTTTGGAGGCAGTTGGGGGGGGGGGGCGATTGTCTCTGCAACATGAAACCTGGCAAAAGATAACAAATGACAAATGGGTGCAGAACATAATATTCAGGGGATATGTAATTCCCTTTTCCTTCCCCACTCCCAAAGACAGGTCAGTTCTAGTCGTTCCACCAAGTCAGAAGTAACAAGCAACATTAGAAATGCAAAAGTTGCTAAGAAAAAGCATCATACAAGAAGTCCCCGCAAACCAGAGAGGATCTGGAACTTACTCAAGATTCTTTTAGTTCCAGAGAAACAGGGGACTGGAGACCGATCTTGAATCTCAGCAAAACAAATCTGTGAAAAAGACCAAGTTCCAGATGGTGGCATTGTAGTCAATAGTTCCATTCCTGGAAAAAAGACAATTGGATGTGCTCTGTAGACCTTCAGGATGCGTACTACCGCATAAGAATGAAAAGGCAATCCAAGAGGTACTTGCCCTTCTGGCTAGGAGCCAGTCTCTTCCCGTTTCGAGCTCTGCCCTTTGGTCTTACTACAAGTCCCAGAGTGTTCACTAAATGCATGGCCGTAGTTGTGGCTCACCTGAGATGCTGAGGATTCCAGGTGTTTCTGTATCTGGACGACTGGCTCATAACCTCCCCGATCAGGCATCTTCTGCTACAAGCCAGTGAGTATACTCTACAATTCTTTTCCTCCCTAGGAATTACCATAAATTATGAAGACTCTGCTCTAGAGCCATGTCAGATCTTGGTTTTCATAGGAACAGAGATAAACACAACAACAATGATAGTAAAACTTCCACAAAACAGGGTCGATGACCTTCAACATTATGTAAAACTGCTGATCAGAAAGAAACAAACTTCTGCCACACTAGTTCTACAGGTACAGGGCAAAATGGCTGTTTCAGTTGTTCTCATTCCCCTAGCTCATCTCCACATGAGAATTCTTCAATGGTTACTTTCGACGTAATGGTCAATTTTAGAACTTCCAATGACGCACAAGATCACGATAACCAATTCCTGCAAAATGGATCTCCAGTGGTGGATTTACTCTCCATTAGTATCTCAAGGCCATCACTTCATTCCCCCTCAACCCCTAGCTATGGTGACCACAGATGTTTCACAGATAAGGTGGGAGGGGGCATTTTCTAGGTAAGACAGTTCATAGCATCTGTCAACAACACAGGGCTCATTTGCACATAAATGTCCTGGAGATGAGGGCGGTGCTTTTGGCATTGCAAGCATTTCACGACTCCCTCCTTCTGGGAACGATAGCAGTCCAGTCAGACAACATGTCTGTGGTCTGGTACATAAACAAACAGGGGGTACCAGATCTCACCTCCTTTGTCAAAATCCCTGAGGGTCTGACATTGGGCAACAGCTTCCAGCCGCTTTCTGATAACTGCCCACAGGGAAATTCAATGTAATTGCAGACAAATTGAGCAGAGCCATTTTATGACCACACGAGTGGCCTCTCAATCAGAAAGTTATGGAACAGATCTTCCTGAAATGGGGCCAGCCTTACTGCGATCTCTTTGCATTGCCCACCAATGACAAATGCAGCAACTACTTTGACTTGAGCTCCTGCGGGGGAGTCAGCAAGGGATGCACTTGTTCACAGTTGGTCCAGGGACTTTTTTATGCTTTTCCACCAATCCCTGTAATTCCCAAATTTTTACAGAAAGCAAGTTTATTGGAGATGACAATATTAATTGCCCTCTACTGGCCTCGCCAAATCTGGTCCCCCTTTCTTCAGCCTCATGTACGGGATAAACCATAAATTTTGGACCCTGCTCCAGACCGTCTGACTTACCCATCAGGAATGTTTCATCCCAGTCTGAACAATCTCAAATTAACAGCTTGGCTGCTCAAGTTCCCCTGCTCACCAGGTTTCTTCTCCTTTCCTATCCAGTTAAACATATGTTGTTATTTTCCCACAAATCATTTACACAAAAATTGTACAGAGGTAAATGGAAGAGATTTGTGGCTTGGGCGAGCTATAACCAGATAGTGCCCTTTACTGCGCCCATTCATTCTATTCTAGAATTTTTGGCAACACTTTTCAATGAAGGTACAGCTGCAGCCACTATTAGAGTTCAGTTGGCAGCAATTTTGTATAGGAGAAAATGGTTCTGGAAGCATGTCACATAGACTTTGTAAGGCATTCCTGAAAGGAACCACAGTGATAAGACCTCCATACAAAAACCTTTCAGCGCCTTAGGACCTAAATTTCATCTTGTCAAACATTAACTGTCCTCCCTTTGAACCATCTGCTGCCTGTGAATTGAAGTATCGCTCCTCATAGTGGCTATTACTTAAGCAAGGAGAGTTTCGGAATTCCAAGCTTTGTCTGCCAAGCCACCATACCTATTATTTCATAAGGACAGAGTTTCTTTATGCACTAACCCCTCATGTCTACCCAAGATTGTGTCAGAAATTAACCTCAGTCACTCTTAGTGACCTGCCAGTTTTCTTCCAAAACTTGCAAAATAAAATTCATAGACAATTACATTTCTACTTGCACAGAACTTCAGAAATTAGGAAGTCAGATCAGCTCTTCATTTCTTATTCTGATATTAGAAAAGGCCAACCAGTGACAAAGTTACCTTATCCAGTTGGCTTTCACAAAGTATATCGTTCCTTTACAATTCTAAGAACAAAACTCTTTCTAACCCTGTTATAGCTCTTTCCACTAGGTCGGTAGCCACTTCTGCAGCCTTTCAAATGAGGTTACCTTTGGATAATATCTGTGCTGCAGTGACATGTGCAATACCTCATACCTTTATTACTCATTACAAAGGGGATTTGGCCTCCAGGAGTAGAGCATCTTTTGGTTCTATGGTTCCGAGGAATATTCTCCTATGAGCCACCCAAGGGTCAGGTAGCTTGGGACGCGATCCTATCAGTGAGAATAAAGGCGAGATTGACAACATCTCATAAAGAAGTTATATACTTACTGTAATGTTCCATGTGTGCTGTCCATCTTGACCTTTATTCTCACAACCCACCCGCCATACCCCCTGCCATCACTCCTGGGAGACCAAATAGTACTAATCGGATATTACAGGACACTATAGCCTCATAAATAATGATCTGAAGTTGTTGTCTTCATTTGCTGTTCAACCTGTGGATACTGGGATCTGGGATGGATCCGACTCGGCTGCATTTCCAGCATCTGATCTGAGCTCTAAGCTCCTCCCCTACCCATAATGCCCCATTCTCCCTTCAGATCTCATTTGCCACTCTAGCATTCGCATTGTCGTCCTTTTTGGTAAGTTTGTAGTTTTTTGGGGTTATATCTTTTTATCTTCTCACATTTCTATCTCCCCTTCTCATTTTTCCATCTTTTTAATGCTTTTCCTTCCCTAGCCTAGTGTGTGTGTGCGTGTGTGTGTGTGTGTGTGTGTGTGTGTGTGTGTGTGTGTGTGTGTGTGTGTGTGTGTGTGTGTGTGTGTGTGTCGGGTCTATATCAAAATTCCGAAGAGGGAAAACGCTGAATGTGAAAACGTTGAACCCTAAATATCGACTGGTGAAAATAGCAAAGCCCTGGAACATCAAAATCTTACCTAGGGCAAGATTTCGGTGGGCCATTCCATGGCTTCGTTATTTCCTCCACTGTGGTGCGAGAGTTACGGACCTTAGGGTTATGGTGCGAGTTAAGGTAAGTGGATAGTTAGTAATGTATGTATGGTGTAGTGTAGGGTTGTGTTTTGTTAACTGTATATGTGTGTATGAATTTGTTTGTGTATAGATTCTTAGGGTATGTGTGCGATAGTTACGGACCTTAGGGTTAGGGTGTGGGTTAAGGTAAGTGGATAGTTAGTAATGTATGTGTGGTTTAGTGTTGGGTTGGGTTTTGTTAACTGTATATGTGTGGTTTATTTATTTTGGTGTGCTTGTGTTGTGTGTATGTTTCTTGGAACAGTGATTTTTTTTCCCTGGGAAAAAATTCGCTATTCTGAGCGTTCAGTGTTTTCAATATTCGAAATTCCAAGTTCGAACATATGGTGTTCAACATTTTGGAATTTCGAATATATGATATAGACCCTGTGTGTGTGTGTGTGTGTGTGTGTGTGTGTGTGTGTGTGTGTGTGTGTGTGTGTGTGTGTGTGTGTGTGTGTGTGTTTGTGTGAGTGTTTGGGTCTGTCTGTCTCCATCTATATGGCAGAAACACCCAAACCGGGTTTTAGGAAGTGCACGGAGTGTGGCCATAAGCTATCCCCAGCTGATGGCAACATTCCCTGCATGGTTTGTTTAGGGGTGTCTCACCTAAATTCCTCTTGTTCGATCTGCGCAGGGTTCAATCCCCGTGAGTTGATCGACAGGAGAAATAAACTCATTTTGAAGGGCCTTCTCCCCCCACCTCTGACAGGGACCCCTGCTGCTTCAGTGGCTTCAACCCCCTCTTCTGCTTCTTCCACCCTGGCTTCTGGGACTCAACCTCCCACTAAGAGGACTGGGGACAGGGAGAAGCCTCAGAACAAGGACTGAGACAGACCGAAGAAGCATTCCCTTGACTGCTCTACCTCTGCATAACCCTTACCTAATCCCACCTGATTTCCACCACTGGTTCCCCCCAGCTCCGTTCCCCTTATTTTTCCCTGGAACCGGGGGAGTCTTGGGTCTACTGACCACCATCAGCTTCCCCTCATTGGCTCTCTAGACCGGTGTCGGTGGCTTCCTCTTCCAGGTCCACCCACCAGCCTCTCCAAAGCTGAAGTGAACAGGATGATGTGGAGATTTATCTGCACACAGATTCAGATAGGAGTCTTGCCTACTCCTCCCCCTGTGGGGCTGGGGGCATGCAGTTTGCTTTGTTCAGATCACTCCTTCTTTGATCCGACCCCCTGTTTCAGAGTATTCGGGTCCAAGGCCTCTCGGTATCGAGGGGTTGGCGCTGATGGTACTTTGTACCTCAACACCAGCCATTACCCTGAGCAGCTCGGCTTCGACTAGTTCGGAATCGAATAGCTCTTGGAGCCGTGGCCTCAGCGCCAGATCCGACATGGCAGTGTCTGCTCCAAGTTTTACAGAGCTGAGCGGCCTGTTCGGAGTCTCGGCCCCTGGAAGTTCAGCTCCGGCTCACCTGTTGGATCAGAGGGTGACGGACCCAGTCACGGTTCCCTCTCCAGGAGGTTCATTCGCTTTCTGCTTCTGACATGGTGGAGCGGGGTCTTCTCAATTCCGTCGAGACCTTTGACACTTTCATCCTTGGAGTCCATCCTGGCTCCCTCTGTATCTGGTCCAGATTCCACCATCCTAGCTCCTTAGGGACAGCCTGCTGCCTCTCTGCCCCAGGGAGTTCCCTCACGGGAACAGATGGATGTTTTCAAGTCCTCCCCAGAGACTCACCCCCAAGGAGGTTCCTCGAAAATACACATGCAAAAGGAGGCACTTAGACTTCCCGCCGGAGTTCCTCACAGAGGGCACCGATTTGTTGGAAGGGGAGAGTTGCCCCTGGTCACCCCCCGAAGATGTCTCTTTTGGTTTGGAGACATCATGGAGATACTTCATCAGTGAGAGGGGTGGGCTGCCCAGAAACTCAACCAGGATGAGTCGGTATTCCTGGAGGCGTTTGGTGCAGGACCCTCTACAGCCTGGGTGTGCCCTCCCACGAATTCCCCTGATGGATCTGATTACATCTCTTGCATGGAAGGAGCCCGATACGGTGGAGCCTATCCCCAAACACCATGATAAAATACTTAGTGCACCTTCGGACAGAACTTATTGGACCAAGGGATCCCCAGTTGATGCCATGGTGGTGGCAGCGGCCACTAAGAAGGAGCTTGCACAGGAGAGCTCCATGGTCTATCCACCAGACCGAGAGTCCAGGGCTATGGATCATTTTGGGAAGCAGGTATACGCTTTAGCAATGTTCTTGTTACATGGACTGAACTACATGACACTTGTAATTATACTTCAGCCAAACTGAGTCAAAGAGATCACCAAGTCTACCCCAGGGTCCATGTCGGCGGAGGATAAAAAGTTTTTCTTCTCTCGGATGGCCACCCTCACTTTGATTGCAACACCTCTATGCGGCTTCTCTTCCATGCTACCGAGGGTGCCGCTAGAGCTGCCGGGACAGGCATTGCCATCAGGCTTCATGTCTGGCTCCGATTCTGTGCCTTCTCGGAGCCTTTTAAGGTGCCCTTTACTAATGTCCCGTATGATGGTTCCACCCTCTTTGGAAAGTCAGTAAGCGACACTCTAGTCCAGAGCGAGAAAGACGAGAAGAGTCTGTCTGCTGTCGGAATCCGCTTTTCGACCCCTCAATGAACCTTTTCAAGGAATCAGCGAGGGGAAAAGAAGATGTGGTTCCGGAAGTCTCACAGCTATTCCCATGATGCTCAGGAATCGCCTTCCTCCAGAGGCAGTGGGAGATTTGACAGACACCGCCCCCGAGGCAGATGGGGTCCTAGGAATCAGGGGTCTTGAGATTCTTTCTCGGACAGACCTGCGAAGCAGCCCTGAAGGGCTGCCTGGCTGCTCATCTCTGGAGGCAGTTGGGGGCCAACTTTTGCTACACCCAACAGCCTGGGAGTCCATCACAGATTATCGTTGGGTGTTGCAGATCATGTCCAGAGGATATTCAATCCCCTTCATTCAACCATCTCCCCCTCCCAGATACCTCGCGGATGTTCCACCCATGCAAAGGGAGGAGGCAGCACTGGAAATTGTTAAGCTGCTAGAAAAGCGAATCATCCAGCCCATCCCCCAAGACAAGTCTGGATTAGGCATCTATTTCAGATTCTTTTTAGTGCCAAAGAAGATGGGGGACTTAAGACATTTTCTTGATCTTTCCACCTTAAATCTGTTGGTTGCCAAGACAAAATTCCAGATGGTCACCCTCCAATCTATCCTGCCCTTCTTGCAGGAGAATGACTGGATATGCTTGGTCGAACTTCAGGATGTGTACTACCACATCAAAATGGACAGAGGCTCTCAAAGGTTCCTCTGCTTCCAGCTGGGGGCCAATCATTACCAGTTAAGAGCACTACCCTTTGGTCTCACCACAGCCCCTAGGGTGTTCACCAAAGTGATGGCAGTGCTAGCAGCTCACCTGCGGCTGCAGGGCTTCCAGGACTTCCCCTACCTGGACGATTGACTCCTTTCTGCCTCCTCCAGGCATCGACTTTGCCAAGCCAGGGCTTCCAGGTCATCCCTTACCTGGATGATTGACTCCTTTCTGCCTCCTCCTGGCATCGACTTTGCCAAGCCAGGGATTCCCTTCTCCAAACAGCCCACCAGTTGGACATGACTATAAATCTCAACAAATCCCTACTGATTCCGATTCAAGTTCTGGAGTTTATTGGAGCTTGGTTGGACACAATTCAGACCAAGGTATTTCTAACCACAGACAGACTCCAGTCCTGAAAACAAAAGGTTTTATGTATCCTTCAAGCTCAATCGCCAGCAGCAGAATTGGTCTTATGGGCATTGGGGTCCATGGCAGCCGTGATCACCCTTGTACCCATGGCCCAGTTGCACATGAGATTACTTCAATGGACCCTTGCGGTTCAGTGTTTCCTGCTAGACCTCCCGTTGTCCCACCCTATTCACATATCTCGGACATGCAGGGATTCTCTCCTATAGTGGATTTGATCCCTGGATCTTCTTCGGGGTGCCCCTTTATTCTTCCTGCCCTTTTGACTACGGTGACCACGGACACTCCCTACTCAGGTGGGGGGGGGCATTGTTTGGGAAGGACAGTCCAAGGCACATGGTGTCCCCACGAGATGATTGCCATCCAGACAGACAATATGTCTGTAGTCTGGTACATCAACAAGCAGGGGGGAACCAGTCCTTATCCCCTGTGTCGCAAAGCCATGAGAGTGTGGGAGTGGGCCATCTCCACCAGCCATTTTCTGGTGGCAACGCACATTCCGTGGAGGTCCAACATTCTAGTGGACAGGCTCAGCAGGTCTATCCTGATGCCTTACGAGTGGTCTCTGAATCCTTCAGTAGTGAAACAGATATTTCTAAAGTGGGGTCACCCTTGCTGCGATCTCTTCGCCTCTCCTTCCAACACGAAGTGCAGCGAGTTTTTTGCTCTGAACCTCCCATAGGGGGAAGCCCCTAGAGATGCTTTGGTTCATGCTTGGCCCTCCGATCTTCTGTATGCTTATCCTCTTCTCCCTCTGATCCCGAAATTCCTTCAGAAAGCTTGCAGGCTGGAGAGTTCCTTCATCCTCATTGCCCCATTCTGGCCTCGCCAAGTCATGTTTCCTTCTCTGTGGTCTCACGTAGTGTTTCCCCCTGGACATTAGATCCGGCTCCAGATCTCATCTCTCATCCTTCAGGGATTCCTCACCCAGATCTGGTCAGTCTGAAGCTCACCACTTGGCTGCAGCAGTTCCCATGATAGTCAGGACTCCCGGCTTATCCTCACCGGTCAAAAAGATATTAGTTGCAGTTCATAAATCTTCTACCAGGAATGTTTATTCTAGCAAGCAGAAGTGTTTCTCTATTTGGGTATCTCAGCGTAACCTAGATCCCTTTACTAGTCCAATTCCAGCAGTTCTAGAATTTCTGGCAAGCATTTTTCATCAAGGCGCCAGTTCTTCCAAGTGGCAGCTATATCTAACTTTCATATAGGTGACAACATGTCTTCTCTAGCTTCTTCTATGCTTTGCAAAGCCTTTTTGAAGGGTACCTTTTTGCTTCAGCCACCAATTAAGGACCCAACGCCTCCTTGGGATCTTACGCTGGTTCTGCAAGCTCTTGTCTCTCCCCCCTTCGAACCTGCAGCTTTGGTGGAGCTACAGTTCGTCATAGAAAATGACCTTCCTGATTGCCATTACATCAGCCAAAAGGGTTTCAGAACTTCAGGCATTATTGGTCAAACCTCCTTATATGATCATTCATAAGGACAGGGTGTCCTTGCACACTAACCCCAACTTCCCTCTCAGAGCAGCTTCGGAATCAAATATTAATCAGGTAATTAATCTCCCTTTTTTCTTTCTGAATTTTCATAATAAGGGAGAATACAAACTGCACTTGTTGGATGTTCATAGACAGTTATGTTTTTACTTGCATAGGACTAAATCTTTCCGTAAGTCTGACCAACTCTTTGTTTCCTATTCTGAGCCCTTTTTAGGGAAACGTGTATTGAAGGTCACCATTGCTCGTTGGATTTCTTAGTGTATTATTCTGGCATATTCAGCTAGAGATTTAACCCCGCTAGATCATATTAAGGTGCATTCAACTAGATCTATGCCTACTTCAGCTGTCTTCTCGTCCAGAGTTTCATTGGATAACATTAGCTCTGTGGCCACTTGAGCATCTTCGCATACTTTCATTTCGCACTACAAGTTGGACATTCTATCCAGGAACAGGGCATCCTTTGACTCTGCTGTGCTCCGGAATATCCTTCCATGAGGGCCTCCCAGCTGTTTGATAGCTGGGAACTCTGTCCCACAGGTTGAAGAGCAAATGAAGACAACAACTTCAGATAAAGACGTTGTGTACTCACTATAACGATCCATCTGAGTTATTGCTCTTTATTTGTCTTCAACCATCCCTCCCTCCTTCCCCCTGCCTTACATGGGCTATGTGGTGGTTTGGCCTGAAGAGATATAGTCACCACCTTGATATACGTTTGTGCACCTCTTCATGCTTCTGGAGAGTTATTGTTATGGGGTAAGGTCTTGGGTCAGGTTGGGATGCTATAGATAGCAGCAAAGATGATCTGAAGGGAGGAGGGAGACCGGGGTATTATGGGTAGGGGAGGAGCTTGGAGCTGGGACCAGATGCTGGAGATGCGGCAGAGTCAGATCCGTCCTGGATCTGAGTAGCCACAGGTTGAAGACAAATGAAGAGCAACAACTCAGATGGAATGTTATGGTGAGTACATAACTTCTTTTTTTGTTTAATACATATCTAATAACAGTTATTACTATATGAGTTGTCTGGGGCAAACAAGATCTGAGGAAGTTAGGGAGTTGCATTATCGGTAAGGAAAAATGCCCACGAGCTTTGCTAAAGGCCTTGAGCTTTTGAAATGGCTGAGATAGATCAGATGGATCTGATCTAACCCATCAACGAGAATAAAGGTCGAGATGGACAACACTCATGGAACATTATGGTAAGTACATAACTTTTTTTTAAATGATTGAGATTGTTTCTAAAGTGACTTATGTTTCAAAATATGCTTTGAGGAGTGCTTTGGAAGATGTGGACACAAATGCTAGAAATGCAGCTGCTTCTGTTGTATTGAGAAGGTAAGCTTGTTGACATAACCAGAATTTTTCTGAGGATTTAAAAAATGATATTTTGAAGGCAACTTTTAAGTCCTGAATTTGTGTTTGGTTCTGCTGCCACCTAGATTCTTGAACAATGGGATGATAGGGGTAAATCGATGCATGGGGTATACAGAATGTTTCATATTCCCAAGTTCTCCCCTAACAAGGTGCACAACTTAAAAGGGCAGAACAAACAAAAATCCCAGCATATCAAGAGTCAGGGTACCAGGAGGAAATATCAGGAAGCTAATGCTTCTAAATCAAATAAAAGGGGTTCCTTTCCCCAAAAAAAAGATCATACCCCTAATAAAGAATGACTATGCCATGACTCAGGGCATCCCATCCCTTCCTCCTGTCTCTCCTTTGCATTCCCCTTTCCCCAGGGTTTCACTCAGCCCAGCATCCAGGTCACAGATAGTCTCAGACAGACGGCTGCTGAGAATAATTTAGAAAGGATATTCTTGGAAGTGGACTAAAAATCCTCCACACCAGTCTCCTTTCACATGACAGACTAGACAAATCTAGTCTTTCCTGTACTTCTTCACAAGTTAGAAGCTGGAGTTATAGAGCCAGTTCCAGACGTTTTTTTCTCCAGAATTTTTTGGTACCCATAAAGAAACTACTAATGAACCAAATGTTAGATTTGCCTTCCCTAAATAACTTTGAAAATACCCACATTCAGAATGTGCAGACTGTTCTACCATTTCTTCTGAATCACTGTTTCATGATGACTTTAGATCTGAAAGATGCTTATCATCACATTCCAGTTGGTCCTAACTTGAAATTAAGCCTACAAAACTACTGTCTCACACTGTCACAAAGAATTGATCTGATGTTATCCGTGTCCCTATTCCTCACTGGTGGGTCGTAGGATCTGACATTGGATTTGAGCCGGCAACCTATCAGACAGCTTCTAGGGCTCAAGCTCCTCCCATTCCCATAATCCTTTGCTGCTGTCTAACTCCTCAGATCTCGTTTGCTGTGCTCAGCATCAGACGTGATTGCCTTGGCTTAAGTCTCCTTGGGGATAAGTGCTTAAAAGGTTTCGTCACTTTTTGGCTAAATTCTATAATTTCTGTAATTTGGTAGTTTCTGTAGGTTGTTTGTCTATCTAGCTTTAGTCTGTTGTCTTCCTCCCTTCCCATTTCTATTATTACAGTGGTAGTAGTAGTCTTTTGGTGCCTTTTTCTTTCTCTGCTTCTTTAGAGTAGTAAGCAGTTTCTTAGATGTTGTGTCTTGTGTTGTTGGTGATCTTTCCCATTTTTTTGACTTTGGCTTCACTCCCAGTTAGTGATATTGGTGTTTCCTTTGTTTTTTGGTGCTTGGTTTGTTTTGCAGCCATTACAGACAAACCAGTAGGCTTTAAAAGGTGCTCTTTGTGTGGTCGGAAGATGCCCATGTCCAACTTACACGAGGAGTGCTTTTGTTGTCTGGGTTCTGAACACCTGGATGTTGAATACGACATTTATGCCGCATTCAACCCCAGGGCTTTGGTTGAGCACCAGAACAAGTTATTGTTGAAGGGAATGGTCCAGGGGAGGTCTGTTGGCCCGGTCTCTGGCCAAACCTGGACCCCCTGACCACAAGAAGAAGGCTACCTTTCTTCCAGGGTCATCTTCCTCTAAGAAAACCAGGCTGTCGGATTCCAGTTCCTCCGGTCCGACTCCACCCTCGGCTCCGTCAGATCTGACGACCTCGGATTCCAGGTCCCACGACTCTACCCCCAGATGCAAGGCTTCTGCTCTGAGGCCTTCGGATCTGAGGTTGAGGGAGTCTACTCCTAGATCCAAGGCCTGTGGATCGAGGCCTTGGGATTCGAGCAAATCCAGACTTACCATGGATCTGACTTCCTTGGGACTGAATCATGCTGGGTCCAAATGCTTGTATCCTCAATTGTCCTCGTATCTGAGGTGGACGGATCTGCGATCGATGTCGGATTCCACCATTGTTATAGAGGACTCCCCTTCAGGTTCTGGATTGGGGCATTCCCCTTCTGCTACCAGGTGCAAAAGCCGATCTCCTGAGAGGCATGGGCGGTCCTTGGGGTCCAGGCATCCATCCCCAGCTAGGTCCTCTGCCTCTTCTAGGTCCTCTAGGAGTATGCTCCCCTCCAATATGGACAGGATGATGAGATCCTTCTGCAAGGCTCAGATTGAGTTGGGGCTTCTTGTGTCCCCTGCCCATCTGGCCAGGGGCTGTTCTCTTACCCCTTCGATTTCTTCTCCTTGTCCGATCCAGGTGGTTTTGGACTTCCAGGCCCTGAGATGCATCAAGGAGGAGACAGGGATGCCTAGAACCCATTCTGTCTCTATCCCATCTGAGTCCCTGACCTCCTCTGCTCATCTTCCCCCAGGACAGACAGAGTCCCGGACCCAACCTGTCACCCCAGAGTCCGTGGGTGAGGGCTCTGGTCCTGTGTTTTCAGATCAGTCCCTTCCCCTTGGTGCTTTGGCCATCGACAGCTCCGGACTGGTACTGTCCATAGGCCGTGAAGTGCTGTCATGCTCTGTTCCCTCTTCTCAGGTGGGCTTGCCTGATGGGAGTGGGGATGGGGCATCGTCCAGCCCTTCAGCCTTCCAGGTAGTAAAGAGGATGTTTTCCTCCACCAGAGATACCTTCCCTGCTTTCCAGGGACCTCCACAGGACCGAGACTGGACTCTTCTCATCCTTTTCTTGGTCAGGCCTCTCGAACTAGCCATCAGGCAGGAGTTACCCCCTTGGGGTTCCACTCTCTTTCGAATCCTCCCCCGAGCCGCAACCCTCTCCTCAGAGGAGGTGCCTAGGAAGAGATCATGCAAGAGGAGGCACCTAAACTCACCTTTGCAGCTTCTCACCGAGAATTCAGACCTCGATGAAGTGGATGGGTCCCCCAGATCTCCGCCCGGGATATCTTCTTTGGGGATATCTTAGAAATCCTCAAGTTAAAGGGCGGATGGTGTTCCTTACCCCTGTCACCAAAGAGCCCGTGTTCCTGAAAGCTTTTAGGATGGGACCATCTACCTCCTTTGGCCCCCTCCCCTGCTGATGAACTCCGCCAGCAGGGCATGGAAGGAGTTGGATACTGTGGAGCCAGTACCAGAACACACCGACAAGTTTCTGAGTCCTTCCACTAACAGACATTTTTGGTCAAAGGACATTACAGTTGATGCGATTGTGGTAGCTGCCGCCACCAAAAAGTAGTTGGCAGAGCAAAGTACATCTGTTTATCCCTCTAACCCTGAGTCCCAGGTGATCGATAGACATGGGAGACGGGTCTTCACATTTGCTACCTTTGGTCTGTGGGTGCTTAACTACTTGGCACATTTCACCTGACTCCAGAGGGATTTGGTCAAGGAACTCACCGCTTCCCTTTCTGAGTTGTTGCCTGCTGGGGAACTAAGTAAGGTGTCTCCCAAGCTGCATCTCTCGCTTCCCTGTCAAATTCCTTGATGAGGCTGATTTCCAATGCTGCAGAAGGTGCCTCTCGAGCGGTTGGTACAGGCATCGCTATTCGATGCCATGCCTGGCTGTGCCTTACGGGTTTGTGGAGTCCTTTAAGGCATCCTTCACCCATGCCCCATTTGATGGATCTACCTTCATTGGTCTGTCAGTCAAGGAAGCACTCACCCGCAGTGAGCAGGAAGGCAAGATCTTGTCAGCTGTGGGAATCAAGTTTTCTATCCTGCAGCGGTCCTTTTCTAAGACTCAACAAGGGACTAGGAAAATATGGATGTTAAGTTGTCAATCTCGCCTTCATTCTTGCTGGATGGGTTGGACTCGGCCTATGCTAAAGCTCGAGAGCTAATTTTACCGGCTCAAGGCAACCCTATATCCCATGATGCTAGGCGGTAACTACCCAGATCTCGTTTGCCGCTTTCGCTAACGAGGTGCTCTTTTTACCGGCTCACAGGTTAGTGACTAATTTTAAGAAAATCTTAGTTTTCTACTTAGTTTTCCCCTAGAATAGTTGTATATATTTCTAAATAGGCTAGTTTTTCTGTTATGTAAAATTTTTAGTTCATATTTTTATCCCTTATCCCAGTCATACTCCCCACCCTAGGTTAGGCCTTAGGCCCTTCCGTTTTATTTTTTAGTTCCCTCACAGGGATTTCTGCTGTGTGAGTGTACCTTTAGTGTCCCTGTATCCCTGTCTGTTTGAGTGTGTGGGTGTGTGTTTTTCTATCTTTACAATTGTTTTCTTTTTTCCTTTCGACAGCAATATGTCGAAAGAGACAAAGGTCTCAGGCTTCAAGAAGTGTGACTCGTGCTGTCAGAAGATGTCGCTGACAGACGGTCACACTTCTTGTGTTTATTGCCTGGGACCCTTGCACCTGCAGGACTCTTGCTCTGTGTGCCATGCATTCAGCCCAAGAGTCCTGCAGGAGCGCAGGAATAAGTTGATCCTGAGGGGCTTATTAAAGCCTGAAGGTTCCCTGGCTAAGTCCGTGCCGGGGAAGCCTTCGAAGCCAGCTAAACCGTCAGCTCTGTGCTCTAAGCCTTCGGATGGTGGCTCACCTGCTGCGACATGATCGGCCCCGGCTGGAGCCGATACCTCTGTATCGCAGCTGCCTGCATCAGCCCCGGCCGGAGCCGATGCCTCCAAGACTCAATCTTCGAGCCGACGTGTCGACGGCTCAATCGGCTCCACTAATCTCGATGCCCTCCTCACGCAAGAGGTCCAGATCTCCATTTCTGGAATCTATCCATTCGGCTCCGAGGTCACCCTTACTCTCGGAGCGGAGCCATCGGAGCCATTCCTCTCGGTCTTCCAGGCTTTCCGACCATGACCTTGAGAGGGTGGTTAGCAGACTGTTAAAGTCTCAGGCACTGGCCCAAATGCTTCACAGCCCGTCTTATCAGACAGTGGCTTCATCCATACAACCTACTATTCCTCCTTCGACTCTGCCTCAGAGTTCGGAGCTGGAGCTCCTCGGAGCCGTGACCGTTGTGACGTCGGAGCTGATACCTCCTCCTTTGGCTCCATCGTCTGCTCCGATCTCGTCCATGGTGCCTTCCTTGGAGGGATCCAGGCGCTTGGACTCTCTCGCCGGCTCCGAGGGGGTGAGTGGCATCGGACCCTTGTCCGACCCCATTCTCCCTCTCGGAGCATCGGCGCTGGTGAGTTCGGCCCCGACATCGGCTTCGGAGCCGTACCTGTTGGTGTTCCTAGTTCTTCGGAGCGGGAGCCCTCTGGCCTGCCTGATAGGGGTGCCTTCGAGGTCATGAGGAGCGTACTGGCCCCAGTGCCTGCTCTACGGTCAGCTCCATCAGCTCCTCCCACTGTAGTGCCTGCTGAGGTCTCTTCCCAATCTCTCGCCCCCGGCCGTAAAGATCCAGCGCCTCAGGTTTCCCCATTGGGAATATCCTCCTCTTCCGAGGTTTCTCCTGATCCGTCAGCTGAACCCCCGCGTAAGAGGACATGTAAGAGGAAGCATATGGACTCCACTGAGTCCGTCACATCTGATACCGACTTGGATGAGTCGGAAGGATCCCCAAGGTCCCCCTCTGAGGATGTCTCTTTCTCTGACATCCTTGAAATCCTTAAACAGAGGGGGAACTGGTCTTCCCTTAATCCTTCTGAGGATGAGTCGGTTTACCTGGAGGCTTTTGGTTCTCGACCCTCCACCTCTTGGGTGTCTCCCCCTTTCGACCCCCTTATGGAAGTGGTGGCGCGGAAGGCGTGGACGGCCCCTGATTCGATAGAACCCACCCCACGGAGGCCTTCCAAATTTATAACAGCCCCTACGGATAAGCAATTTTTATCTAAAGGTGTCCCAGTTGATGCCATGGTGGTGGCGGCAGCCACCAAGAAAGAACTGGCTGATCCTTCAGTGCCTATCCATCCGCCTAACAAGGAATCTAGGACAATGGATAGGTACGGCAAGCGGATGTTCTCGTCAGTGACCTTTGCCATGCGGTCGCTGAATTACTTATGTCACTTCACCCGTCTTCAAAGAGACATTCTTAAAGAACTGGGTGAGGTTCTACAGGATCCATCAGCTGCTGGGTCTCGGGACAAAATTAACTCACAGCTAGGAACCCTGAATTCCATTGTCAACTCCTCCATGTGGCTTATTTCCTATGCAGCCGATGGAGCGATTAGGGCCGCAGGCACAGGTGTGGCTTTAAGGCGTCACGCTTGGATGGGGCTTTGCAACTTCGCAGACCCCTTCAAGGCGTCCTTCACTAACTCCCCCTTTGATGGTTCAGCGTTGTTTGGACCTCAAGTGAAAGATACTTTGACCAGATGCGAACAAGATGGCAAGACTCTTTCTGCCGTAGGAGTCTGTTTTTCAACCCCATCTAGACCATATCGTAAGGGTCAAAAGGGTGGAAAAATGTGGTTCCGCAAATCACAAGGAGTCACGCCTGACGCAAGAGGTCAGTTCCCCCCTAGAGGCAGAGGGGGGAACAACAACAACAGATGCCATCCAAGAGGCAGAGGGGGTCCGCAGAATCAGGGTAGCAGAGAAACCCTCTCCGACAAACCCTTCCAGCATCCCTGAAGTGCTGCCCGACTGTCCACCTTCGGAGGCAGTCGGGGGAAGATTATCGCTGTACCCACAAGCCTGGCTCTCCCTCACGCAAGACAAATGGGTGCAGTTGATTATATCCGAGGGTTACAAAATCCCCTTTATCCAAACCCCAACTATTCAAATGGGGTCTCTTCCAGACGTTCCACCCAGTCTAAGGGAACAAGCAGCACTAGAAATATCAAAGCTGCTAAAAAAGAGAGCCATCCAACCAGTCCCAGCAGACCAACTAGGATCCGGAGTCTACTCAAAGTTCTTTTTGGTACCAAAAAAAACAGGGGACTGGAGGCCCATATTGGATCTCAGCAAACTAAACAAGTTTGTAAAAAGAACGAGGTTCTGGATGGTCACGCTACAGTCCATTCTACCCCTTCTGGGCAAGGACAATTGGATGTGCTCAGTGGACCTTCAGGATGCGTACTATCACATCAAAATACACAGGCGCTCCAGAAGGTTTCTCCGCTTCCGGCTGGGGGCCAGTCACTACCAGTTCAGTGCCCTGCCCTTTGGTCTCACTACAGCCCCCCGAGTGTTCACCAAATGTATGGCAGCGGTTACGGCTCACCTGAGACATCAAGGATTCCAGGTGTTTCCATACCTAGACGACTGGCTCCTCACTGCCACCACCAGGCGTCAACTTCTTCTAGCCAGGGACTACAACATTCACATTTGCAAAGCGCTAGGTATCTCACTAAATTCCGAATAGTCTGCCTTGTCGCCTTGTCAGTCTATTACCTTCATAGGCGCCACCTTAGACACCGTACAGCTCTCAGCAAAGTTAACAGAGCAGAGGGTCTTAGATATTCAAAATCATGTTCACGTCCTCCTTCAGAGCAACAAAATTCAGGCCAGGTTTGTTCTGAAAGTATTAGGTCTCATGGCGGCAGCCATCACGCTTCTTCCCCTTGCCTGCTTTTACATGCGGCTTCTTCAGTGGATGCTTTCCTCCCAGTGGTCCTTCCAACAGCTCCCTATGACACACAAAATCTTAATAACTCTATCTTGCAAAAAACATCTGTCTTGGTGGATGGTCTCCCCTCAAGTCCATCAGGGCACACCATTTACCCCCCCCCCCCGTCGCCACGGTCACATCGGACGCCTCCCTGATTGGGTGGGGGGGCATTTTTAGGGCAGGACAGTCCATGGCACATGGCAACCCTTCGAATGCCACTTGCACATAAATGTCCTGGAGATGAGAGCAGTGCTTTTGACGTTGCAAGCTCTCCAAGACTCTCTTCCCCTGGGGACTATTGCAATTCAAACGGACAGTATGTCCGTAGTATGGTATATCAACAAGCAGGGTGGAACCAAGTCCTATCCCCTGTGTCGAGAAGCACTCAGACTCTGGCAATGGGCAATCTCTTCTCAGCAGTTTCTGATAGCAACGCATATCCCCGGGAAGTCCAACGTCATAGCGGACAGGCTGAGCAGAGCTATTCTCATGCCCCACGAGTGGTCTCTCAAGCAATCGGTGACGGAGGAAATTTTTCGGAAGTGGGGGTTTCTTTGCTGCAATCTTTTTGCAACACCACAAAACAGCAAGTGCCTCGACTTCTTCACTCTCTTCCCCCTTCCAGGTCATCCTCCCAGAGACGCTCTAGTCCACGATTGGCCTCGGGGACGTCTATACGCCTTTCTCCCCTTTTCATTAATCACACAGATAATTCAGAAAGCTACAGCCTTGAGAGCCAAGATGCTTCTCATTGCCCCTTATTGGCCTCGACAGATATGGTTCCCTTTCCAGCATCGCTATCTTTTGGAGCAGCCTTGGCATCTGGATCCAGTGCCAGATCTTTTTGCCCATCGGTCAGGGCAGCTGCACCAATCCCTCCAATCTCTCAACCTCACAGCTTGGTTGCTCCACTTCCATCCCTAGCCAGGCTTCCAATGATTTCAAATTCTGTCTGGGATATCATAGTAGCTTCCCTTAAGTCTTCCACCAGAAGGATCTATGCTAGTAAGTGGCAACGTTTTTCCTTCTGGGCAAAGGCTAGGAATATAGATCCCTTCACTGCTCCAATACACTTGGTCTTGGATTTCCTAGCTGAAATTTTTCAATCAGGGTCTTCTTCCTCCACAGTAAAAGTTCAGTTAGCAGCCATTTCAAAATTTCACATAAGCCTGTCGGACTCCAGTATCATGTCCCATAAGCTTTGCAAGGCATTCCTCAGAGGTATCTTTTTACTCAAGCCCCCGATCAAAGACCCCCCACCACAGTGGGATTTAAACTTAGTTTTAGCATCCTTGATTCTCCCTCCTTTTGAACCTGAGGCTTCCATTTCATTGAAGTTACTTTCCTGGAAGACACTCTTCCTAGTCGCCATTACATCTGCTAGGAGAGTATCTGAACTTCACGCCCTTTGCATTCGTCCTCCTTATTTAGTTTTCCACAAAGACAGAGTTTCTCTAAGAACTAACCCGTCTTTTTTACCCAAGGTGGCTTCCCAGGCAAATTTAAATCAATCTATTGATCTTCCAGTTTTCTTCCCTAATCATTCAAACAGGGCGGAGCAAAAACTGCATTGCCTGGACGTTCATCGTCAGCTCCGCTACTATCTGGACAGAACTAAACAAATCAGGAAATCTGATCGACTCTTTTTGTCTTATGCAGAAAGTAGAAAGGGCCTACCGGTATCCAAAGTAACCCTGTCTAGGTGGCTGTCTTCTGTGATTACCTGTATTTATCAACTCAGAGGTAAAGAATTGCCTTCTAGGACAAGAGCCCATTCAACCAGAGCGTTAGCTACATCAGCAGCCTTTCAAGCTAGATTGCCAATAGACACTATCTGTGTGGCAGCCAAATGGGCCTCTCCTCATACCTTTGTTACACACTACAAATTGGAAATGGCCTCCAGAAACAGGGCAAATTTTGGTTCCACCGTTCTCAAGAGTCTGTTCCAATGAGCCACCCAGGATGAAGGTGCTAGGGACGCGGTCCCATCCAGCAAGAATGAAGGCGAGATTGACAACTTAACATTGAGAAGTTATGTACCTACCATAACGTTCCATGTTAGTTGTCTTCTCTCGCCTTCTTTCTTGCCCACCATCCCCCTAGCCTGGACAGACCGAGAGGTTTTCCCCTTCTTCTAAGGGACCTTATCTTGCACTATTCCAAGCCCAAACAGTTGGTCCTGGGGTAGTTACAGCTTTAGATAGTGATATTTTGGGAGTTCTTCTTCTTTCTTCTCCTCCACCTCAGTGGGGAGACTGAATTGGCAATTGTTTCTCAGCTACCAAACGAGATCTGGGTAGTTACCGCCTAGCATCATGGGATATAGGGTTGCCTCGAGCCGGTAAAATTAGCTCTCGAGCTTTAGTATAGGCCGAGTCGGAGCCGAGGTTCGGCTCCAAACCCATCCAGCAAGAACGAAGGCGAGAGCAGACAACTAACATGGAACGTTATGGTAAGTACATAACTTCTCATTTTGGAACTCGCAGTCTTCCTTTCAAGACTCTCAGGACGAGCCCTCTTCTAGAGGCCAGGGGAGAGGGTTCAATGGCAGACGCCACCCCAGAGGCAGAGGGGGGTCTGCAAAATCAGGGCTCCAGGGAGCCCTTTTCTGAGAAGCCCTCCCAGCTCTCCTGATGTGCTGCCTGAATATCCTGCTCCTGGAGGCAGTCTGAGGCCGTTTGTCACTGTACCTTTTGGCCTAGGCAAATATTACAAGAGATTGCTGGGTGCTAAACATTATTTCCAGGGGTATTACATTTTCTTTTCCAAGCCACCCTCTCCAGTCAGGAAGTGCCTCCCCGATGCACCACCCCATCAGAGGGAGGTAGCTCAGCAAGAAGTGCACGGACTTCTTCAGAAGAGAGCCATCCAAGAGGTCCTCACAGGACAACGAGAATCCGGAACTTACTCTTGCTTCTTTTTGGTGCCAAAGAAGACTGGGGACCTATGTCCAATTCTGGATCTGAGCATGTTAAATCTCTCTGTCAAGAAGTCCAAGTTCTGGATGGTCACTGCCCAGTACATCGTGCCTCTTCTGCACAAGGAAGATTGGATGTGCTCTGTGGATCTCCAGGATGCGTACTATCATATAAAAATAGACAGGTTCTCCAGGAAACATCTCCTCTTTCGTGTAGGGGCCAATCATTACCAGTTTAGGACCCTGCCTTTTGGTCTCACCATAGCCCCCCGGGTGTTCACCAAGTGCATGGCAGTGGTCACAGCTTACCTGAGACTGCAGTTATTCCAGATGTTTCCTTACCTTGACATTTGGCTCCTCACAGCTCCAACCAAACATTGACTGGTCACAGACACTCAGTACATGCTTCACTTGTTCCACTAGTTAGGAATCACAGTGACTCTACCCAAGTTGAACCTGATTCCATCACAAAACTTTGAGCACGTCGAAATTCAGCTGAACACTGTGTCATTATTTGCAGCGTTACTTCTCAGGCATGTTCATCTTATCACATCTCATATTCAGAGCCTCCTAGATCTGTCTCGTCCTCATGCCCGCTTCATTCTCAGGGCCTTAGGGTCCATGGCAGCGGCTGTCTATTTGGTGCCACTAGCCAGGTTCTACATGAGGGTTCTGCAGTGGACTGTAGCAGTCCAGTGGTCATCTCTTTCTCATCCGATGTCAGCCTCAGTCTATCTCACCCTGGTGTACAGTCGTCAGCTCCTTTGCTGGATTCATTCTCCTGATCTCCTTGTAGGCAGATCATTTTGTCTTCCTCCCCCTCAGTGGCACTGTGACCTCGGATGCTTCCCTGTTGGGGGTGGGGGTGGGGTATTTCCATGGAAAGACCGTCCAAGGTACATGGTTCTCTGCAGAGATCGAACTGCACATAACTATACTGGAGAAGAGAGCAGTTCTTCTCACATTGCAAGCCTTTCAGGACTGTCTCCCTCTGGGTACCATTGCAGTTCACACAGACAACATGGCAGTTGTGTGGTACATCAACAGGCAAGGGAGCACACACTCTTATCTGCTTTTTTGCGAGGCCATGAGGGTGTGGGAATGAGTGATATCCTCGGGGCACTTTTTTCTTGCAACACACATTCCCGGGGAGTCCAACATGTTAGCAGATAGACTGAGCAGGACCATCCTGAGTCCTCACAAGTGGTCTTTGAATCCCTCGGTGGCGAGAGAGATTTTCCTTTGATGGGAGTCGTCCGAGCTGCTATCTGTTTGCTTCCTCTCACAACCACAAATGCAGCCAGTATTTTTTCCTGATTCCTCTGGTCAGGGAATCACTCAGAGACGCTGTGGTTCATGATTGGCCATCGAGTCTCCTTTATGTTTTCCCTCCTTTTCCTCTCATTCCCAGAGTGCTTTAGAAAGCTCAACGCCTCAAGGCCACCTTGATCCTCGTCACCCTCTTTTGGCCTCGGCAGGTGTGGTTTCCCCTCCTGCAGTCTCACTTGAGGTACCCCCCTTGGGTACTAGATCCACTTCTGGATCTCATTTCTCACCCCTCCAATCCTTTAGTGCCAAACCTTCAGACTCTGCATCTGACTGCATAGTTTGTCCACTTCCCATAATCTTCAATCAGTCCAGGCTTCCATTGCCCATTAGAGACGTTATTCTGGCCTCTCATAAGGCCTCCACCAGAAGGGTATATGCTAGTAAATGGAAAAGGTTTTCTATTTAGGCCAAGTAGTGCCATCTGGACCCCTTTTCAGCTCCCATTTCATATGTCTTATTGTTCTTGTCTTCACTCTTTCAGTACAGAGCTAGTTTCTCTACTTTCAAACTGCAATTGGTGACTATTTCTAACTTCAATGTTTACGAGCAGCCTACTTTTTCTTCTCGTCTTTGTAAGGCCTTTTTGAAAGGTGGTTTCCTGCTTCGGCCCTCAGTCAAAGATCCTTCTCCCCCTTGGGACCTTTCATTTGTGCTGCAGTCTCTTACGAGTCCCTTCAAGCCTGCTGGAACTTGTGATATGAAATTTCTATCATGGAAGACCACTTTTCTGGTAGCTATAACTTCGGCAAGAAGAGTTTCTGAATTGCAGTCTCCTTCTATTAAACCACCATATTTGGCATTTCGTAAAGAAAGAGTAGCTCTCTGGACCAACCCTTCTTTCATGCCCAAAGTAGCCACCGAGGCAAATTTGAATCAGTCCATTTAGTTGCCAGTTTTCTTCCCCAACTTCTCCAATAAAGGGGAATATTTGCTGGATACACTTGACTTTCATAGACAAGTATGATTTTACTTGCAAATCTAACCAGCTGTTTGTGGCCTTTTCTATTAACAGACAGGGTCGGGAGGTTTCTAAGATTACTGTATCTCATTGGATTTTGAAATGTATTTCCATGATTTATTATTCAAAAGGCTTGTCATTACCAGGACCAGCCAGAGCTCATTCCATGAGATCTGTAGATACGTCAGCTGCCTATTTGGTCCGGCATTCCTTGGATGAGATTTGAGTGGCGGCCACCTGGTTTACTCCTGACACTTTTGTTGCTCATTATAAGCTCGACTTTCCAGGACCAGGGCTTCCTTCAGCTCCACAGTCCTTCAACTTGTCCGTCCATGAGGCCACCCAGGGTTTTACAGCTGTTGGGGACTCTGACCCAACAGTGAGGAATAGTAGCATGGATAACATCAGATAAAGACTTATGTACTTATGTACTACCTATTCTGATTGCATCCTATTTCTTAACCACCTATGAACATCTCACCTTCAATGACTTTCACCATCCCTTTCTACAAACTCTTCCTACAACTCATGCATCCACCAACAACCACTTAAATATCACATCTACATCCTCCTATCTACTTCCTAAGTACCACAGACTAGCCCACATCTCTTATCTTTCATCCAGGAAATCTCTACACTTTTACTGTACTGTCCTAAAGTTTATACATAAACTTCAACTGCACCCTCTATTAGATGGTGACAGTCATCCCAACCCTGGCCCAAACAATATCAATGCCACAGACCATCACAGTCCATCTACCTTTCACATCCCATCTAGACCATCTAACTGTCTCCATATAGCTCATCTCAACATTCGTAGCATAAACAATAAAGTAGTCCAACTTCATGCTCTGTTTGATGTATATTCCTTCGACATCCTATGTCTCACAGAGACTTGGCTAAAACCTTCAACTCAGGACAATGAAATCACCCCACCTGTATACAATATACTTAGAACTGGACGCAAAACTAAAAAAGGTGGTGGAGTAGTAATATTATATAAATCATGGCTACAAGTTAGCTCAATTGATACACATCCACCCATTGACAGTAATGCTGAATTACTCATTGCCAAACTGCAAATCAATGCCTGTAAAGCTATTTATATAATTTGCTTTTACCTCCCTCCTAGAAACAACATTAATACCCTTGAAAATATCCTTAGCTGGCTTTCCACTAACTTACCACAGGAATCCATAGTGCGGGGTGACTTTAACATAGACTGGATTAGCTGTAGTGCAGCTAAGCCAACCACCCATGTTAACCTTTATGGTTTCTCCCAAACTATTACTTCCCCAACCAGAACACATAAACTTAGCCAGAAAGAAAGCACCTTAGACTGGATTCTTGTTAACAGTCATCCCAGTACATATAAAACAGGTACCATTCCTGAGGATATAAGTGACCACTCACTCACCTACATAATTAGGCAAAGATCTAACATTCCCAACCCAACCTTTTATAGAACTACTCGGACCAATAAGTACTTTAATCCAGATAGCTTCCAAACTGAACTTGGGGCTTGCAACTGGTCTCCCCTAAAATACCACCAACTTGAGTATGCAGTGTTATACTTTAACACCAAATTCTTACAAATCCTGGACTCCCAAGCCCCTACTCGTTCAATTAGAAATAGGACAAAGACGGCTCCATGGCTTACTAAAGACACTAGACAAAAAATCAGACTGAGAAATAGAACATGGGCCAAATGGCGAACTGCCAGAAACCCAACAGACCATCATAACTTTAAACTGATTAGAAATGCTACCAAAAAATCTATACTCATTGACAAGAAAAACTTTTACCTTCAGCTCCAGCATAAACATCAGTATAATTCCCAAAAGTTTTGGTCAGGTATGAATGAAATGGTACAACCAGGCCTCTCCGAAACACCTACCCCATCAGGTACCTCCCATAACAATCCTAAGCATATTGCAGACACCTTTAATACCTTCTTTACGGAAACTGTCCACTCTTTAGCCGGCTCACTACCCCTCCCTTTAAATACTAGCCTGACTCCCACTACAATTACCTCTCTTCCCTCATTTCATCTACAGCCAGTACCCACTTCCCTCATTTGCAGTCTGCTTGGAAAACTTAAACAAAGCACCCCCTCTGCTGATCTGCTACCTGCTGAATATCTACAAATTGCTGCTAAAGCAATAGCATATCCTATCTCCATTCTAATAAATAGAACAATTACTGAAGGCACCATCCCATCAGTCTGGAAAATCTTCCATATCATCCCTCTTCATAAGGGCAGTAACTCTACTGAACTCTCTATCGCCCAATAGCATTACTCTACCCTCTAGCAAAAATCATGGAGAAATGTATCCACCACCATTAGACCACCTACTACAAAATAACATACTAGCAAACTGTCAACATGGTTTTAGGCCATTCCACAGCACCACCACTGCCCTCTTATCCTTTTCAGACTGTCTCAACAAACATTGCAATAATAATACTCTTTCTTCTGCTCTCTTTATATTCCTCTCGAAAGCCTTTGATATGGTAAACCACCAGGTACTTCTGAGTATAGTTAAGTCCCTCTCTCTTGATACTCAGGCACTAAAATGGTTCAACTCCTATTTAGAAAACAGAAAACAAGCAGCATTTTGGGAGAATAACCTATCCACCCTTCTTCCTGTTACCTTGGGCGTCCCTCAAGGCTCCATCTTGGGCCCTCTCCTATTTTTATTCTTTATCAGTGATCTAAACATGAATACTCCACAAGCCACCTGCATACAATATGCAGATGACTCTACATTAATATGCTCCGCTTCATCCATATCTGGACTGCAGTCCCTCACCCAAGCAACATTTAACATAGTTGAGAATTGGTTCCTCCAACGCTGTCTCCTCCTAAACCCCCCAAAAAACAAACTATTGCTCTTTACTCCTACACAAAAGTCCTCCCCCCTCCACCTCACACTAACATCAAACAATGGCACTGTCATATCTCCCAACCCTACCACCAAACTCTTAGGGGTAACTATAGACAACAACCTCACCTTTGATACCCATATCAATACTACAATAAAGTCAGTGAGCAGAAAACTAGGCTCCCTCTATAGGCTAAAACAGTTTCTTACTCCAAAAGCTAGAACTACTATTGCCCATACCCATCTTATCTCTACCCTTTTCTACGCCTCTCCCATTTATACCAGCCTATCGAAAAGCAACCTCAACAAGCTTAATACCGCCTACAATAACATTGCCAGATTTGCCACTGGATCCCCATTTAGAACCCACCACTGTCACAATCTCAAACAGCTAGGATTGCTGGAACTACCTAATCAGCTTCTCTTTCACCAACTTATTACCGCCCATAAGACCCTTCATCATCCTAGCAATACTCATATACTAACTACCCTCATCACCCCCTACAATAATCTTAAAACCCTACGCTCATCAAGGAAACTTCTAGTATCCACTCCAAAATCCAATAACAGGGCTGGGGACTCTCTATTCTCCAACACTGTAGGAAAAACCGGGAAACAGCTCCCTAGTGAACTAACCTCCCTCTCCTCTACACCACTTTTCAAAAAGCAACTTAAAACATACTTCAAGACTCGCTGGCTTTTCCCTTGCACCAACCCAGACTAAAAAGCTGTTGCCTGCTACTCTCACCTTCACTGTTCATAGTACTACTGCACTGCCAGTACCTCTCATTAACCTTACAGCTTATGTGCAGTTAGCTAACCAACTCTGTACTTACTGAGTCTTTCTATAGTACCAACTCAGAGTTTTAACCTGCTCTCTTAGCTGTCAACAGTATGTATTAGTCTTCAACATCTGTATCATCGTAATCCTTGTATCAGATTAATCTTGCTCTTATATCAACTTAATACTGCTCTTAACTACACCACCAAAGAATTGCATCTTAAACTGCTTACTCATCACTCTATATACATACTTCCAGTTAATGTATATTATTCTTTCCTTTTTAATTGATGTTAAGTACCTGATCTCTAAATCTATGATCTGAAGTAGGAACTTCATTTGTCAGCAACCTGTGGGATACGGATCCGATCTCGGATCCGAGCCGGCAACTTCTATCATAGCATAGATCCGAGCTCCTAGCTCCTCCCCCTTACCCATAATCCCCTGTCTACCCTAACTGACCTCAGATCTAGTTTGCCGCTCTTCAAGCAACAGCTTGGTTCCAGAGCTCTTAGCGTTTTTGTGAGAAAAAAAAGGTTTTTCTTTCTTCTTTCTGAGTGAATGATTGTGCGTGCGTGGTAGGTTTACCCTTTACACTAATCTTATTATTTTAGCTTTCATCTTAAATTTAATTTAATTTAAAATATTTCTTCCTCCCCCGCTGGTCGTAGCGTGTGTGTGTGACTTGAGTGTTAGGGGCCTAGTGAGTGTGCTTTACTGTAGTAATGTCGGAGGCCCCTAAAGCCATTTTTTCAAAATGCACCGAGTGTGGTCACAAGCTTTCTCCGGCTGATGGCCACACTCGGTGCGTTAGGTGCCTTGGGGTTGAACACCTCTCTTCGGGTTGCGCGATTTGTGCGGCGTTCAACCCCAGGGCACTCAAGGATCGGGTCGGCTAGTTCTGGCGGGCCTTCTACCCCCAGACTCTGCTTCGCCTCCGGTCGTGCCCGCTACCCCCCCCCCCCGGTAGCGGTCACTGCTGCCTCCCTTCCTCCGACCGGGACTCAGCCTCCCGCTTCGGCTCCGGAGGATAGGAAGGCCAGGAAAGAGAAGCGTCGGGAGAAGCACCTTAAGCGGCGAGCTGATGACTCATCGGCCCCGCCCACCAAGAGGTCTTCTCCGTCCAAGTCTTCTCGATCGCCTCCTCCTCGGATCCGATCCCCTTGTTTCTCCCCGGGACCCGAGGAGGAGGTGATCCGGTCCCCGTCGAGGTCATCGAGGTGACTCTCCAGGTCTGCCTCGGTGGCCTCTTCGAGGTCCACTTTTAGCATGTCTGATGCGGACATGGCCCGGATGATGAGGAGATTCATCCAGGCCCAGATGCAGATGGGAGTGCTCTTGCCTCCCCCCCCTCCGGGGGGGAGCTCAACCCCTTTTTTGCTCCTATAGCTCCTTCTCCGACCTGCATTCCGGATTCGGAGTGCTCGGAGCCGAGCCACGTTGGATCTGGGGGTAGGTCGGAGCCGACCGTGCTGGGCACGTCGGCTCCGACTGCTCCCTCGAGTTTGTCGGAACCGACCTCTCGGAGCCGTGGGCCGAGCTTCGGATCCGAGGGATTCGGTGTGCTTTCGGCTCCGTCCCGGTCGGAGCACACTGGTCCTTCAGATCCAGCGTTCTCGGCGCCATGTCCGATCCCCGCTTCGGATCCGAGTGGGAGTCGGATCTCGGATCCGTCAGAGAGCGGCTCCCCCTCGGCTTTCGCTGTGGTGGAGATGGCACTGTCGAGTGCTTCCAGGCCTCCGGTTCTGGCTTCGGCTCCCTCCCGCACTTCTTCTCATCTGGTCCTGGCTCCCCTCATCCGACCCTCGGGGCAGCCTGCCTCAGCGCCTTTAGGAGTTCCAGTGGAACAGGATACAGCCCATGAGGACTCCTCGGACAGCCCCCCCAAGGAGATTCCTCACAAGGCAAAGTGCAAAAGGAGGCACATAGACTCCCCTGAGAGTCTCACCAAAGATACGGACTTGGATGAAGGGGAAGACTCCCCTAGGTCACCCCCCGAGGATGTCTCCTTTGGAGACATCATGGAAATGCTCAAAATCAGGGGTGGGTGGTCTGCCCCCAAGGCTTCCTCTGATGAGTCCATATTCCTTGAGGCGTTTGAGGCAGGACCATCTACCTCTTGGGTGTTCCCTCCACCCGACCCCCTGGTGGATCTCATATCCTCTAGGGCTTGGAAGGAACCAGACACCGTAGAGCCGATCCCCAAGCATCCAGACAAAATTTTGAGCCCCCCTGCAGAGAGATCACACTGGAGCAGAGGTCCCCCTGTGGATGCCATGTTGGTGGCTGCAGCCACCAAGAAAGAGTTGGCTCAGGAGAGCCCCACGGTTCATCCTCCGAGCAAGGAGTCTCGCGCGATGGACCGTCTTGGGAAGCGGGCCTTCAGTTCAGCGACCTTCTCTATGAGGGCCTTGAACTACATGGCACACGTTATTCGGATGCAGTGGGATCTAATTAAGGAATACGCTGCTTCCCCCCCAGGGTCCATGTCGGAGGGAGACAAGGATCTGTACTCCTCCCGAATGGCCACCCTCCGCTCTATCTCTAACACCTCTATGCGGCTGTTGTCTCATGCTACGGAGGGAGCCGCTAGAGCAGGCGGAGTCGGGCTTGTCATGAGGAGACAGGCCTGGCTCCGTCACTGTGACTTCTCAGAACCCTTTAAGGCATCATTTGCGAATGCCCCTTTTGATGGTTCTGCACTGTTCAGCAAAACCGTTCGCGACACTCTTGTCCAGAGCGAGAAAGACGGAAAGACTTTGTCTGCCATCGGAGTCCGCTTCTCTGCGCCCCAGAGGTCCTTTTCCAAGAACCAAAAGGGTCAGAAGAAGATGTGGTTCCGAAAATCGCATCAATCCCAGTCTGCTCAGGACAACCAGTCCTCTCGTGGCAGAGGAGGACAGGGAGGACGCCGCCCCAGAGGCAGACGGGGTCCTAGGAATTTTGGGTCCAGAGAACCCTTCTCTGAGAGGCCCACGCAGAACCTCTGAGGGGTTACCCGACTGCTGCACTCTGGAGGCAGTCGGGGGGTGTTTTTCGAGGCACCTAGCAAAATGGGAGTCCATAACAACGGATCGCTGGGTGCTTCGTATTATATCCAGAGGTTACCAAATTCCCTTTATAGTAAACCCCAGAATCAGAAGCCTTCCCGACGTTCCACCCAGTCAGAGGGAGGCGACTGCTGCAGAAATTCAGCAGCTTCTGCAAAAAAGAGCCATCCAGCCCGTCCCCCCAGATCAAGTCGGATCAGGGTTCTACTCCAGGTTCTTTCTGGTGCCAGAAAAGACGTGGGACTTGAGGTCCATCCTCGACCTCTTTCTCCTAAACCTGGCGGTACCCAAAGAAAAGTTCCGAATGGTCATGTTGCAATCCGTCCTCCCCTTATTGCGGGAGGATGACTGGATGTGCTCCATAGACCTCAAGGATGCGTACTATCACATTCTAGTGGACAGGCATTCCAGGAGGTTTCTCCGCTTCGGTTGGGAGCCAGTCACTTTCAATTCAGGGTCCTCCCCTTTGGTATCCCCTCAGCCCCCAGGGTGTTCACCAAGGTCCTAGCGATAATAGTGGCCCACCTGAGACTCCAGGGAATTCAGGTCTTTCCATACCTGGATGACTGGCTCCTCACAGCCCCAACAAGGCATCTACTTTGTTCATGCAGGGATTATTTCCTCAGTCTGGCTCCACTATTAGGATTAACCATCAACATGACCAAATCCTCTCTCATCCCTACACAGGTGTTGGATTTTATAGGGGCGAGACTGGATTCCAGACAGATGCTTGCGTTCTTGACTCCAGATCGGCTTCGGAACCTGATGTTGCACGTGCAGGCCATCCTTCAACTGCAAACTCCTTCGGCGGAATTGATCCTGAGGGCCCTAGGATCTATGGTGGCTGCAATCCCTCTGCTGCCATTGGCCCGGTTGAACATGAGGGTTCTGCAGTGGACCCTCCAGGTACAATGGTCCCTGTCTCGCAACCCCCTGTCTCGCCCATTTCCTTAAGCAAGGTTTGCAGAAGATCGTTCCTGTGGTGGCACCAGTCTCCCAACCTCCACACGGGACGTCCCTTCTCACTACCTCCGCCAGTCGACACAGTGACCACGGACGCTTCTCGCCTGGGGTGGGGCATTTTTCAGGCAGGACAGTCCAAGGCACATGGAACGACCTAGAGACCTCTTTGCATATCAACGTCCTAGAGATGAGGGCGGTGCTTTTGACATTGCAGGCACTACACAACTGTCTTCCGGTAGGGACGATTACGGTACAGACAGACAACATGTCGGTCGTCTGGTACATCAACAAACAGGGGGGAACCAGGTCTTACCCCCTTTGCCGTGAGGCCATGAGAGTGTGGGAATGGGCGATTTCCACCAACCGCTTTCTCATAGCAACGCACATTCCGGGACGGTCCAACATTCTAGCGGACAGGCTCAGTCGTACTATCCTGACTCCTTACGAATGGTCTCTCAACCATCGAGTTGCAGAGCAAGTATTTGCCCGATGGGGGCAACCTTGTTGCAATCTTTTTGCCTCTCCTTCAAACACCAAATGCAATGATTACTTCGCTCTGATCCCCCCTCCGGGGGAGTCCACGAGAGACTCTCTAGTTCATGCTTGGCCTTCCGATCTGCTGTATGCTTACCCTCCTCTTCCCCTGATGTTGAAATTATTACAGAAAGCCAGGCTGCTGGGGAGCAAGATGATCCTCATTGCCCCATTCTGGCCTCGTCAGACGTGGTTCCCTTATCTATGGTCTCACCTAGTGTATCCACCATGGATTCTGGATCCCATTCCGGATCTCATTTCCTCACCCTCTCGGTCCTCCAACTCTGAACCTGGTCAACCTCAAGCTGACGGCTTGGTTGCTCCAGTTCCACTCCTCATAAGGACTCCCGGGATCTCATCACCGGTCAAAGCCATTCTTGTAGCAGCTCACAAGCCTTCCACCAGGAAGGTTTATCGGAGTAAGTGGAAACGCTTCACCATTTGGGCAGAACACCGTCGTTTAGACCCTTTTACAGCCCCGATATCGTTGATTCTAGATTTTCTAACCTCTCTCTTTCACCAGGGGGCTAGTTCTTCCACAGTCAAGGTACAACTGGCAGCAATCTCATACTATCATGTGGGGCAAGAGTCTAGCCCTCTTATCACTTCCAAACTGTGTAAGACCTTCCTCAAGGGTACCTTCCTCCTTAGGCCTCCAGTTAAAGAGGTGGTACCTCCATGGGATTTATCCTTAGTCTTGCAGGCCTTGACTGGTCCCCCATTCGAACCGGCGGCCACGGTTGATCTCAAATTTCTTTCTTGGAAGACAGCCTTTTTGGTGGCCATAACTTCAGCCAAAAGAGTGTCGGAATTGCAAGCTCTTTGTGTCAAACCACCATATCTGGTCTTTCACCCGGATAGGGTTTACCCCAGGATCAATCCGTCCTTTCTACCTAAGGTATCTTCAGAAGCGAACATCAATCAATCTATCAATCTTCCAGTGTTTTTCCCCAACTTTCATAACAAAGGAGAGTACAAGCTACATTCCTTAGACGTACACAGACAACTACGTTTTTATATCCATAGAACTGCTGATCATAGGCAATCCGATCAGTTGTTTATCTCCTTTGCCAAAAGTAATTTCGGAAAGTCAGTTTCTAAAGTTTCTCTCTCTCGATGAATCTCGAGTTGTATTCTTTTAGCATATCAGAGCTCGGGAAGGCCTGCACCTCAAGGAGTCCATGCTCATTGTACTAGGGCCGTTGCCAATTCTGCGGCCGTTCAAGCTAGGGTTCCACTGGATGACATTTGTTCCGCAGCCACTTGGGCTTCATCTCACACCTTTATCAGCCACTATAAAATAGATGTTGTCTCCCGAGGTAGGGCGTCCTTTGGCTCTGCGGTGCTCCGGAATATCCTTCCATGAAGGCCACCCAAGATTTAGGTAGCTGGGGACTCTGTCCCACAGGTTGCTGACAAATGAAGTTCCTACTTCAGATTAAGAAGTTATGTACTCACCATAACGTTCCATCTGAGTAGGTATCTTCATTTGTCTGCAACCATCCCCCCTCCTTCCCCCTGACCAATATGATCGTTCTTGTGTTATTAGCATATGTTCCCATTGGGACACTTTTATCTGCTGTGCTATGGGGCAAACTTGATCTGAGGTCAGTTAGGGTAGGCAGGGGATTATGGGTAAGGGGGAGGAGCTAGGAGCTCGGATGTATGCTATGATAAAAGTTGCCGGCTCGGATCCGAGATCGGATCCGTATCCCACAGGTTGCAGACAAATGAAGATACCTACTCAGATGGAACGTTATGGTGAGTACATAACTTCTTATTTTAATGCTCTTTAGTCTTATAAGGATAGTCTACAAGTTGTTTACAAATGTGTTCTAGGATTACAAATATGTTGCTTTTATGTCATGTTTATGTTTTTTCATCTATGTTGGAGCTTTTCTCCCTGCGCCTCCACTGAAAATTGACATATATCGCCGGTCAACAAATGTAAAATAAATAAATAAATACTTATTCTATGTCACTATTCATCACTATCCCTCCCTCAGTCCCCCATCCTGTGAGACCTAGAGGAAGTGTAGATGTCCTGTCTAGTGGTTAAGGTCTTTCTTAGCTGTTTTCTAGCTCTAGGGCAGACTCGATCTGAGAGGTTAGAGGGCAGCAAGGGATTATGGGATAAGTTGTCTGCCTGGATCTGATGTCAGATCCTACGACCCAACAGTGATGAATACTGACACAGGATAACACAGATCCCAAGTTAAGGTAAGTATATAAGTCTTTTTTTCTTAGAGTGTATGATATACACAGAAAAAAATGGCTTTTCTACCAGAAGACAATGTCCTGACTTTTGAGAACATGTTCAGGGATCTGTCTCTTCAGGAAGCTGCCACTGCAAGACAGTTTCTCACAATTCTAGACCTCATGATATCATTGGCCAGACTCCACATAAAAAGGATTCAGTGGTACTTAAAAGAAATTTTGAACCCAGCACCTGCATCCCTTAGAGTTCCAGGTACCAGTGCTGGAATTTGTGAAATGGGAGTTAACATTGGTGGAGTTGTCAGATGTCTGTCAATCCAGGCCTGTCCTTCTCCCTTCAGACCCCAGTAGACTTGTGTGATTCTCTGTGGGGAACAGTATCCATGGGAGTTGAAGTAGAAGGTGAATATGGTCCTTCATATGCTACAAAGCACATAAACGTCAAAGCAATGTTAGTTAGTGATTCATGCCTTAGAAGCTCTTTGCCCCTTTTGGTCTCCAGGTCCCTTTTTAGTGGTCACAGACAACACAACAGTCATGGCATACTCAGTGATCGGCTGGGAGCTGACTATACAGCATTCTCTGATGCTTCAGGCTTCATACATCCAGTCAGAGTAAAACACAATGGCAGAGAGACAAAGCAGATCCCAGATGGGCCCTCACTAGTGGAAACTCAGGACAGAGGTTTTCCAGGCTTTGTTACAGATGCAGGGAACATCTCAAATAGATCTGTTTGTCTCCTTTCAAAATGTACAGTTGGAAAAAATCTGTTTGGGATATCCTAGCAGCCATACTTGTAGAACAGACACATTCTTGTTCCCTTAAATGTGAATGTTCCTTTATGCATTTCTACCTTTTCCACTGATAACCAAGGTACTTCTTAAGATTTAGAAAAAATGACCAAATGTCATTGCAGTGACCCCCTTTTTTCCCAGGCAAAGTTGATTCTTCCTTGAAATTGGCAAAAGGAAATTACCACAAGCTTCCTCACATTCTGGATCTGCTTACACAAGTGTCAGATGTACCCCAAATTAGAACAATTGCTACTGACAGCATGGATAACTCTGTCTTCTTACCTTTTAGTACTTGTTCCTTGAGGATGTGCAGCAGGTGTGGAAGGGTGGCAATCTACAACTGAAAATTTTATCTTTACAAGTGCAAGAGGTTTTCTAGGTGGTGCCCAACCGATAACAGAGGGCCTGGTGTGGTGTCTAGCCTCTGGTTTTGAAATATTTGTATGAGCTACTCAGCAATGACTTGTCTTATACATGTATCAAGATACATCTTGCGACCATCTCAGCTTGTCTGCCCATGAATCCCCCTTTTCCTCCTTTTTGTGGTCAAACAGTTTATAAAAGGAGTGTTGTATTCGAGACTCCCTCGAAAGCAAATTCCTCCTCCTCCTTGGGATCTCAACTTTGTTCTTGGAAAATCGAGCTTATCTTCTTGTGAACTTGCCTTTCAGGCTCATTTAAAGTTCATTACTTGGACAACTGTTTTGCTTATTGCTGTGACATCTGCAAAGTGAGTCTCTGAGCTGCAGGCTCTCATTGTGGGACAACCTTATCTGATTTTCACCCAAAGACAGGATTGTTTTACTCACTTATCCATCTGTCAAGCCTATAGTTGTTTCTGAATTTACAAAGCAAGCCATCAATCTCAGTTTTGTATTTGGACAGTAAAACAAGGAAGTGAAGAATGTGCATACCTTGGATGTACACAGGCAGTTTAGGTACTACCTTGACAGAACTAAGCCCTTCAAAAAAGCTGAACAACTGTTTATTTCCTAGTCTGGGGTTAAGATTAGTCAGCCTGTCTTTAAGCAAAAGGTTGCTTGTTGGTTGTCCACTGCTATTGTTTTTGATACTCTTAGCATAGTAAAGCTATTCCAGGCAAGGTGAAGGCACATCACAACAGAGACTTATTCTCTTCAGTGACATATTGGAATGGATAGGACTTCTTGAGGAATTTTAGAGGCAGCTACTCGGTCTTCTGTTCATACCTTTACAAAGCAGTACAAACCTGAATTCTTTCTCAAGTTTTGGAGCAGGTTTTGCGAAGTTCATTCTCCAGGGGATTTGGGGTTCTTATCCTTCTTTCTCCCAGGTAAGGTAAGTTTTGGGAATCTACCCATATGCCACTGAGGCAGCGTGAATGATGAACATAGTACAGATGAATAAATCCTACTTACCTGTAGCAGTAGATGTTCAAATTTCACACTGCCTCAGTGGCAGCACCCTCCCAACATCCTCAGACTGATTGGTTTCAGACAGTTCTTGTTTCTGATCCTTCTTGGCTCCTCCTATTTAGCACTAAAAGCCTGAACAACAGATTTCCTGTGACAGGGGGTTACACTTCCCCTGATGGGAGGACCTTAGCTGATCCCCTATCACAAAGAGTCAGAGGGGGGAATCCTGAGCTCAGGAAAGCTGCCAGTGTGGGTTTGTGCAGGCACAGTTCCTATAAGCCAGCGTGTGTGAAATTATAACATGTACTGTTGCAGGCAAGTAGGACTTACACAACTGTACTTTATCATACCTTCAAGCCTCTGGTTAACTGCTGGGAAGTATCTGTATTTGTGAGAAACACCATCATGCTATGTCAGATAACTCAGAACCCTAACTTTGAGCTCCTGGAGATTGAAATCACCCATAACAAATCCAACTATTACTTCATTGCTAGTTACAGATTCAGTGTCCCCCAGTGAACTTGCAAATTACCTTAATGCTTTTGAGAGCTTGGATAGTGAACCAAATACTTTCTTGCTGAGAGGCTTACACCTCCAAAAATGGGTATATTCAGTATTTCTTAGACTTTGTTACTACCCTGGAAGCAAATGATAAAACTACCCACTAGAAGATGTAATATCCTTGACCTAGTCCTTGCCAAGGCTTAATGTTACCACCCTACTGCCAAATGAAAGCATGTTTATGGATTTTTGCAGAGAAAACCTACTTCAAATTATGGAAGACCTACATAACATTTTCAACAATTTTCCACACATGGACCCAACTAAGAAAGCTGCCATATTCACCTCCAATTTTTACCAGCATCTAAACAGCTGCATAGAAAATTCTCTACCAATCCACCATAAATATAGTGGTGAATTTATTAATAAACCTTTCTGGTGGAACTCCCACATTAATAAACCATATAACAAAATAAGGAAAATAATTACATTTGTAAGAAATTCCCATTCCCCTACCTAAAGACTACACTGAAACATACCAGTAAAAAACTTAAGAGCACTGTTAGAAAATGAAGAATAGAGTAGGAAGAACAATGGACTGACATAATCCATAATAATATCACACATTCCAATCCCAAGGGTATAGCCATTATATTAGCAGACAAATTCAGTGCTAACTTTACAACATGTACCCACATTGTTGCACCAACTATCCCTGAAAGTTCAATTTTCCTCTGTAATCATCTTGGAAAAAGTTTTAAAAATCCCTGTCAGAGGCTAAAAATTATGTTTCTATAGGATCAGATAACATATCAGGATACATTCTCATTAGTGCCAAGTGTGCACTATCGGAGCCTCTATTTAAAGTAGTCATTCTCAGCCTAGTTTCTGGGTTTGTCCGTGATGCCTGGATTGCAGCCTGTGTGACTCCTTTACACAAGGGTGGCCCCTCTAAAGACCAGGTAATTAGAAGCCCATCGTCCTCACCCTCCTTATATGCAGAGTCATTCAGTGTATCATACAGAACTCATTCATGCAGATATAGATAAAATAACTGATCTAGACCTCACTCAGTTTGATTTTGTGAAGGGCAGGTTCTGTTTCGTGAACTTAGGAAATTCTTTGAAACAGGTACAGAGGCTGTGGACAATGGTCACTCTATGAAGACTACTTATCTTGATCTAGCCAAGGCTTTTGACACTATCCTCAGTGCAGGTATTATTTGAAAATTTAGACAAACGTACTATAACCCCCTACATTGCCAGCTGTATTGCAAGCTGGTACATTGGGTAAAGTTAACACTACCCAGCTAGTGAGAGTTGCTGATAACCTTACTGAACATAAATTAAATTGCAACTAGTACAGTATCACGGGGATCAGTGTTGGGCCGTCTGTTGTTTGGTATTTCTTTTGCAGACATCCAAGTCAGTATAGCAGAACTGTGGTTGACCAAATTTGCTGATGTCTGCAAGCTGGGCACTGTTATCAACTCATCCACTGATACTAAAGTGCTCTGTACAGAGCTGGAATATTCGCATACTTGATGTACTGAAACTGGTCTCAAGCAAAATGCAAAAAAGTGCAGCATAATAGTCACATTTGGCAAAAAAGGTGTTTCCACTTCATTTGAAGTTTCCACTTCAAGTGATACTTCTATTCATACAGATACTGTGAAAAGAGACCTGGTTCTTATGTGCCCAATTCTCTCCTAGTTGATCATCAGGGTCCCTATTAGCTGATCAAAGATGCATTCTTTTGAATGCTTCTTGATCGAACTTTATAGAGCGAAACGGCAAAATACCGAAGTGGCATATAAGCAAATTCTTTCCCTGGGAAAGAAATCACTTGGCGCCTTCGGTATTTTGCCTTCTTCATTACTGTAGTGCGGTCTTGGAGTTGGTATATTTAAGTAGGGGGTGTGGGGGCAAAGCCCCCCACATTATAAATAGTTTGTGGTGTGCGTGTGTTGTGTGTGCGGTTCTAGGAACAGTTTTTTTTCTCCTGGGAATAAAATCTCTGTTCTGAGTGTTCAAGATTGTAAGCTTTCGCTTACATGGGGTCGATGAATCAACGTTCACTTTTCTAAGTGTTCGGTGATTCAATAAAGACCCGACCATCATGGTTCCATCATAGTCAGGAAATCTTTTCATGTGTCCCAGTTAGATCTAAAGAAGTCATCTTATCACTGTACATTTCCCTTATCAGACCCATCATCAAGCAGAGTGTTCTCTTTGGTATGTGCAAATTCAAGCATATACTCAATTGGAAATGCCCAAGGATTTTTAATCAAAAAAATGAAAGGCCTTAAATCCTTCTTCTGTCTCACTAGATTAACACAGCTCTCCTTAAACTCAGTAGCCTATCATCTGCTCCGAAGAGACCTTTCTCTTGCTTTTCGAGCTCTGAAAATCCCAGTCCTATTTGAACTGCTAGTTCTGTGCAAATCTTGTGGCTCTACGAACACTCATACAAGAGATCTAACTTTACACTATAAAATAAAAAGACTTGCTGGAAGGATAGGTTCCTAACTCAAAATATTCCCAGCCTATGGAATACTTTACCACTACAGGTCAAGAAAAGTACCACTTTATTTGAGGCTAGTCTTGATTGGATAGGTAGACATAAATTAAAGTACCACTTTATTTGAGGCTAGTCTTGATTGGATGGGTAGACATAAATTTATGTCATGGTTATCATTTATGGCGCTGCTTGATTTGTGAAGTAGGTACTATTAAGTACTCGGAAAAGTAGGCAAGAAAATTTAAACGTGTTTAGTTAGAGGTGTATATTTATGGCTAGGCTTCTTATGGTTCATGTGATCACTTGCTTAGTATTGTTCCTGTGTTTCTATAAAGTGGTAGGAGCCTCTGGTGTACTGCATGAAAAGCATTCTGATAGAACTGGAGAACTGTTAAACTGTTGTGCCCATGTAGAAATTTGCTTGTGTGTATATATATGAATTTGATCTTGGGCAAAGGATTCTTATGACAAAGTAAAAATGTCTGCCCTGAAGAACTGTTAAAAATTCCTGTGCCTATATGAGGCTTTGTTGTGGGAAAGAGTCCTTGTGACAGTGAAGTCTTCTTCTAAAATTATTCTTCTAGAGGACAATATGTCTTACATTGTTTAGATGTGCACAGTTAAATGAGGTTTTGTCTTGATAGGACAAAATCAATCAGTAATGCCCCTTAGTTTGCCTCTTATTCTGCTAACAGATTGGGTTCAAAAGTCTCCAAAGTCACCTTTTCCAGGTGGCTTTTATAGTGTATTACATTTTGTTCCAAAAATCACAACAAATCTTTGAAATGTAATCCTACTGCATATTGTTCAAGGGTAGTAGCTATATTTCTAGCCTTTTTCAAGAACTTATCCTTGGGCAGTATCTGTGCAGCTGTGACATGTGGTTCTCCACATAGCTTTGCAAAACAGTATATGGTGGATGTGATGTCAAAGTCTAGGTCCTCTTTTTGGTCCGCTGTCATATGTGGAAAGCTTTCATGATACTATCCAGGGGACTCTTTCCTAAGGGTTGAGAAGGATGTAATGGATAATCTTACATATGAAAGTTCTGCACTTAACATTATGATAGAGCTAGATGATCTGTAGCATGTACTTACTATTGCAATACATCTTGGTGATCTGAGTCTGTCCTCTTCAACATATCTATCTGCCTTGTTCTGTCCTTTATAAAGCAAGGTCTAGAAAAGGTTTCTAGAGGTTTATGGTGATGTATTATTCATTTAGTTATATTTCTTATTCTAGTTGTTTCAAATTCCTTCCACATCCCTGAAACATGCTGGTTGACTGGCTACTTTAAAACTGCCCATATGCTTGAACTTGAGGCATAAGAAATAGCTAGGGTCTAAGATAAATCACTTCACTTACCCAGTTAAATAAGTACATTAAAATTAAAATGTAAGATCCATTTATTTCATTGTCTTCAGAGCTGAGAGAAATGTAATGATATTTTGCAGATGTACATCCCAGTATCATTCTTGAATTTTTTGGGGAGAATTTGCTTACCCATTTTGTTGGTACAGCTGCATATAGATGAGTAGCAGTAGCTAGACATGGTCTTTAAAGCCTTTGCATCATAGCATAGAAGGATGAAACTCTGACTATGGCTCTGACAACCCAAGTCTGACTAGCAGCTTAAGCTCTGTAGAAGCCAGTTGGGTGTGAGGGGGTGGGATATAGTGACTTTTTCCAGACTGCCCCACTTCTTGAGGGAAGGAATTTCCTGTTCATAATCAGCTGCATCACTGGTGATGGGGACAGTGCCATAATAGCAAATAACCATTAGCATCTCTGCACTGAAGTGGGGGAGGAGCTAACTGATATTACATGCAGTGATGTACATGATTTTGACTGCTCCAGGCAGTTAGGAAGAAAAGTCTCCGAAGACATATATGATGTGGCTGTTGGTTGTTCACCTGTGAACCACTTCCCCTTCCCAATCTGCTTTTGGTAGGGTCCCATCTCAGGGGATAGTACTGGGGACACTAAAAGTAGAATGAGGGAACTGGCTCAGTTAAGCTGCTGATCAACTGGAGGATGCTCAAAGGTGGCGAAAAAAATTAAAAGTTGGTAATTTACAGAAACTTCTGGAAAGTGTCATTGGCAAAGGGGTTAAATTCTTAGAGAAAACACTATCTATAATAATAAAAATTTGCCTAATCAAGAATTATGGAAGCACCATGGAAAAACTAAACACAGATTAGAGATAAAAGTAGTGTAGAAGATGAAATGTAAAAATTTAACAATTTATATAATGTTGGACGTGAATGAATTACAAAGGAATAAAACATGTATGTAATTGCAATGTATGTAAATGAAAAAAGTGTTAATATTGTTTCTTTTCTATTAATGTGTGTGCCTATGTCGTAAGTGATAATTTAATAAATACATTTAAAAATAGTATAGAAGTTATCTAAGTTTACTTTTATTTTTTGAATAATGTGATATCTTAGTTTCCTTTTAAATTTCTGAACAATGATCAAAAAAAGGATAGTACATTTTTTAATCCATCCATCCTCAACTCCTTTTCCCATTTTGCATATACTTGCCACTGTAGATATTTTAAGATAATTCATTCTTTAAGATAGTAAAGGTTTCTATACTTATTTATCTGACAGGAAATTAAGACCTGCCAGTACTGTTACTCTCATTGCTCTTGTTTCTATCCATTTTTTTTTTCTTTTTTAGCAGGTTGAGACTGGAGTACTGCAAAGGCACCCGTCTTAGTTATGACTGGAGACTAAATGACTGCAATTAAATTCTGGGGTCTCCTAGTTCCCAGTTTGTGCTTCTAACACATAATGATATTACTTCCTCTTCCTATCTCACAGCTTTGGAAAAGAAAGAAAAAGAGCTAAACGAATTAAGACTGGACTGTGAACATTTGAAGGCTCGTCTGGAGACAGCACTGGGAGATGGTCAGCGTGAAAAAGAGGTGCACTCATTTTCTTCCATTCACATTTTTAATGTTTTAAATTGATAAATAAAAACTACAACAGGTGATAACCGTCAGACAAAATAGAGTTGTAGAGTAATAATGTGTAATAATATAACATAGAGTTGAGTACAAGAGGAAACACTCCATCAGCCCATAAACTCTAAATATTGTACATTACAGATAAACAGAAAACCCTTGTGCATCGGTGCAACTCTGCAGTAAGAAAGAATGTAAAGCATCTAATATCACCTATGATTCTTCATCTTGGCTGCCGAAAACACTACTTAACCACCACTTATCTGGACTCCCCCCATTTCCCGTATACATATAATGTAAATGCACACACACACACACACACACACACACACACACACACACACACACACACACACACACACACACACACACACACACACACACACACACACACACACTCATACACACACACACACACACACATATATATATATATATATATATATATATATATATATATATATAGTTGTACATATGTACATAGTATGGCATTGTTAGAGTGGAGCTGTAACTTAAAGCGAAGTACACCATTTTAATGTCTCTGTGGAAACCAACATTTAGCAGTGCCCCATTGAATTAGAAAATAAATACAGAATGGTGCATGCATTGTTAGCAATGCTCTAACAAACCATTTTCTGAGATTCCTTATGGGGAAGGTTGGGTCACATCTCCTGCATTACACTTTCTTTTTAAATTACATTTGCTTATCCCCATTTGAGCATAAGCAGATCAAATTCAGCCCCACTCTGCCTATTATTCATTCTTGGTACTACCAACCCAGGTGGGGCTATTCTGACAAAGGGAAATAAAATGGGGACTCTTGGCTAGCTGGTTGGCCAGTATCCTCTCATCAGAGGTTGCCACAGACAAGATGGGAAGTGGAGATGGAAAAATTTACTTGTGAGGTTAAGTGGGGCTAGAAGCTAGCATCATCACCATCATCATAAATGCTATCATGAACGTAAAGGCCTTTTCTAGGCCTTATCCAAGCACCCCAGGCAAGTGCTCCATACCCTCCTTGTGAAGAAGAGTGATTCAGCTAAACTGTATTTTTTTCTCTGCTAAGAAGATTAATTGATGTTGCTACATTTATTTGCTGTGCTTTTAGGCATGTTTTCAAACTTAGAACAAACAGTTTTGGCCATCAGTGTGAGTCATCTTGACCTTGTGCTGATTAAACCTGGTGAGAATGGGGGTGATTGCTGCAGTTCTGGAAAGACAAAACACTACTGGTTAGAGCTTTAACTGTTTACAGCTTTCATTTTCCGTGTTAATTTATACTGCACAAGCAATCAGCCATTGTTGCTTTATTCTAAGACTGTTGGAAGCTTTCTCTAGTATACTCTGAAATTATAGACAAAGTCACTAAACTAGGTATAAATCCCTATGTCACAAGATGGGTTGCCAACTGGCTCACTGACCGAACCTACACTGTGAAAGTAGCAGACAATAAATCCACCTTCAGACCAGTGACAAGTGGAGTACCACAGGGTTCAGTCCTAGGTCCTCTCCTGTTTGGTATCTACTTCTCTGAAGTACAGGCTAACACAAAAGTTCTTTGGCTAACAAAGTTTGCAGATGATTGCAAACTAGGAGCCATAATCAAATCTCCTAATGATGTGGACATCCTACAAAAGGGCCTCACTGAGACAGATGCCTGGTGTCAAAGCCATGGCCTCAAGCTCAATGCCAAAAAGGGCATTGTCATCCTTTTTGGTAAAAACTCTGTACCCATGAACTGCCACATAGGCGGTAGTCCACGTAACACCGAAAGTGTGATGAGACCTTGGGACACAGGTGGACAGTAGTCTCTCCTTTGATAATCACATCGCCACAGTAGTCAGGAAATTTTTCTGCGTAGCACACCTCATCACTAAAGGTTTCTCATCCAGGAAAAAATAGGTCATTGTTCCCCTCTACTCATCACTCATTAGACCCATTATAGAGTACAATGCCCCTTTTGGTATGTACCTCACAAGACATCTACAACAACTGGAAAGGCCTCAGAAATACCTCACAAAAAGGATTACCAGCCTCAAACAGATGCCCTATGCAGACCGTCTCAAAAAACTCCAGCTTTACTCTGTCACATATCACCTACTCAGAGGTGATCTCTGCCTGCCTAACATACAAAGCTATGTCAAACCCAGAGCTGTTGGACATGCTCCATGTAAAGAAATCCCAATCCTTCCGAGCTACACGCTCTAGGGACCTAAACCTTGTCACCACAATAAACAGAACATGCTGGAGGGATAGATTCCTATCTCAGAGACTTCGCATACTCTGGAACAAACTACCTATCTATATCAAACAGAGCTCCTCATTAGCACTCTTCAAGAAAAATATTGATGATTGGATGGGAGATAGGAAATTCACCCCGGGGATCACTTCTGTGGCTCTGCTTGACAGGGGCACAGGAAAATAATTTTCGTGGGTGGCAAAAGCCAGGGTACTGTTTGGCTAGGCTTATATAGGCCCTAGGGCCAATAGCCTAGTACTTACCTATGCACACAAGATAAAACCAAATAAAGAGGCATTTTGAATCCATTTGGCATCCAGGAAACAGTAAAGTACATTTATTCTATTGTATGTAAAGTTACCTAACTATTTAAATCAGTTTTGCATGGTTCTTGTCATTTTTTTTGTATTTTATTATATTTTCTCTGAATTTGAAGCTACAGCTATTTATGGAAGGCATTTTATTGTTTCCACTGCCTTTTTATTGGGTTCTGTGCTGTGCTTAGTTATTTAAATCAGTTTTGAGCGGTTCTGTCATTTTGCTGCATTTTAACTGTTTTAGTTCTGAATTTGAATTCAAAAGTTATTTTTTTCCCACTGGTTTCTTTGATTTCTTAGCTTAGCTGTATTGGGCTAAGCTGCACTTTATACAATGATGCATAAACCTGTATTCGATAGACGCAGGTACTTCAATTATAGTTTTACTCTTAGCAAAACTAGATCGAGCCATACCCAGTAGCAGGCTGAGCTAAGGTAGTACCTCTGGCTTCAGGGCCAAGGTAAATTGCTTTAGCTGTTTCTACTTTAGTTAGAACACTGCCAGTATTCATTTATTTATTTTTTTATTTATTTATTATACTGCAAATAATCTGATGTCTGTTCCATCCATTGCTCAGCGGATGGGTCTTCTTATGTGATCACGGATCTGTCTTTGGACACTTTTAGACTTCAGGATCCACAGCTCAGCCTCCTCCCCTTGCCCATAATCGCTTCTTGTCCCCAAGATTACCTCAGGTAAGTTCTTGCTTCTTATTGCTACCATTGTAATTTTGATAGTTACTAGTCTTCCCATTGTGATAGAATACCTTTCCTTGTACTTTTCATGTGTATTTCCCCCTACACAAATTTCTCAGTGTAAGCAGATTTCTTCCATTTGTCTCATGCCTTTGGCGCCTCACCTTTCTATATTTGAGTTTCAGGATATAGATATTTGTAGATATAATTTTGAATGTTAGTTTATTGATCTTCATAGGTTTTACCTTTGCTGGTATTTTAGTCTTAAAAAAACAAAAAAACATTTATTGCGTGGTGTGATTCTCCTCCCTCGTTGGTTTGCTTAGTCATGTCTAACAAGCCATCAAGGTTCAAAAAAAGTGTGGCTTACAGCCACAAACGCCTGAATTCAGATGCATACCAAAAGTGTGTATATTGTTTGGGCACTGTCCACTTGGGTGAGGACTGCTCTATCTGTATGGCCTTTGGCAACTGAGCCATTACTGAGCATATGAACAAAGTTGTCTTCAAGGGACTTCTCCATTCTTCTGCAGAAAAATTGTCTAAGTCTGTGTCTTTTCTTTCTAGAGCCTCTGGTAACACATCCTTAGACAAATCTAGAGGAGAGAAGAGTGACAAGCCCAGGGAGAAGGTTAAAGAGGCAAGGAAGTGCTTCCCTGACTACTCTCTTTCTTCTTGACCATCTTCAGCTCTGGCTTGGGTCCTACTCCCCCACTGGATCCAACACCACGTTTGTAAGATCCAGGACTCCTCCTCCCTTACTGTAGCTGAGATTCTCACTGAGCCGATCTCTCCTAGGCTGCATTCCCCCTTTCTCCAGGAGAGACTGGTACTAGGATCATCTAGACCTCCATCTGCGTCTTCCTCTCTAAGGTCTGTTAGGCCTACCAGAAGACTGATAGAAGCAGATGTGGATAGACTGGTGAGAAAGTTCCCCAGGACTCAAATTCAGCTGAAGATTCTCCCGTCTCCATCTCCCATTGGACCTGTGAGTTTCTGCCCTCCAACCCTACCCATGATTTCTCCTACTCCAATCCACCATCCATCTTCAGGGAGTCTGGGTCTGAGATTTCTACAAGAGTTGTCCTTGCCAGATCCAAAAATGTGGTCATCTTCCACTCTGGTGACTTCTCTGATTCTGCCAGTTCTGAGCCCCTTTGATACGGATGGGTCTTGGAGCCGAACCATTGGTGCTAATTCTAGGATTAGGGAAGAGACTTGAAATTGTCAGAACCATCTCTTCCTCTAGGAGCTTCAATGTTAGTATGGGTCAGGTGTCGATCTTGGAGCAAAGTTGAGCTGGTTTCCTCTTCCATCCTGGTGTAGAGGTCTTGGCTCCTACCAGGGCAGTTTGGGGTCACCCCCCCCAAATTTTGCTTAAGTAGCAGTCAAGAGAGCTGGGAGATGGAGATGGAGATGGGAGAACCCCCAGCTGAATTTGAGTCCTGAGGAGCTTCCTCATCACTCTGTCTACATCTGTTTCTATCAGTCTTCTGCTGGTGAATGGACTTCTCTTCTTCTCTCAATTCTGTGTGCCCCACAGCTGAAAACCTTGCGTCCTGATCCTATGCAGTCTATCCCATCGGGACAGCCAGTTCCTACAAGCCTTGAGACCTTCTACAAACAGGACACCCCACAGTGCTCTGAGTCCTCTCTGGAATCCCCCCTCCCCACTGAGGTTTGTTTGAGACATTCACATAAGAGGAGGCACACTGACTCCCACCAGGAGTCCCTCACTGAAGACACTGATTTTGATGAAGGAGAGGGATCCCCCAGATCACCACTTGAGGATATCTCATTCAGGGAAATCCTTAAACTTTTGAGTTAGAAATGAGGTTGGTCTTCTGAAACCCCCCTCCAAGAAGAATTGGTGTTTCTTGAGGCTTTTGTATCCAGCTCAGCTACTTCTTGTGTGGCCTCTTCCACCAGTCAGATGGTGGACTTGTTCTCTCAGCATGCATGAAAAGAACTGGATATGATGGAACCAACAGCCCAGAAAAACAGATAAATATCTTGCTGCTAAAAGGACAGACAGTATTGGGGGAAGGGCCCTGGTGGTGGATGCCTTACTAGTAGCTTCAGCCACCAAAAACAAGCTCGCAGAGGAGAGCTCATCTGTCTAGCCCCCTAACAGAGAGTCTAGGGATTTGGATAAATTTGGGAAGTGAGTTAATGCTTCATCTACCTTTGCATTAAGGTCAGTGAACTATTTGGCACATATTACAAGGTTTCAGAGAGATTTAATAAATTAGCTCACCCAAATTTATTTATTTATTTTACATTTGTTTACCGGGAAATTCTGACTGGGCATGGATCCCATTTTCATCAGAGGCCCGGGGAGAAAAACTCCACAAAGATTAGTACAGTAAATACAGTAAATACAATACATATGCTAATGTACATTATGTTATACAGTACAGAGTCAAAAGTTAATAAAATACCGTTTCAAGGCCAAGAAAAGAGCAAAAAGTAAATATACTACAAGGAGCACAGTATGTTACAATAAACAATACAGTTGAAAGGACATTTTGTTCAGTCATTTGGTTACAATCATCAGTGGCTAGCACAGTAAACACACGTCTCTCTCTCTCTCTCTTGGTCCATGTCAACAGAGGGCAAGAAAACTGTGGACTCACAGTTGGCCACCCTTCAGTCCCTATCAAATGCCTGCATGCATCTGCAATACAGTGCAGCTGAGGGCAACTCAAGAGCCTCAAATACAGGCATTACCATAAGGAGACATGCTTGGATGTGCTTGTGTGACTTTGTGGAACCATTCAAGATGTCCTTTGTAAATGCCCCTTATGGTGGTTTGATCCGTTTCGGACCTAAGGTCAAATACACACTCTGCAGAAGTCAACAAGACATGAAAACCCTTTCTGCCATAGGAGTGTGGTTTTCTACCTCTCAGAGGACCTTCTCTAGAAACAAGAAAGGGGGCAAGAAGCTGTAGTTCTGGAAGTCTCAAAGGTTCTTTCCGGACAATTCTGGAGATAGACCCCCCCCATTACAAAGGGGAGATTCTAATAGTGGACATCACCCACACAACACAGGAGGCCCACAAAATCAAAGCTTTACGGGTCCTTTCTCCAAGAGGCTTGCCTTTTCAGCACTCCTGAATGGTTGTCTGACTGCTGTACTCTGGAGGCAGTTGGTGAGGGAGTTATCTCTGCACCCAGAAGCCTGGACATCCATCATTGAAGATGTCTGGGTGCAGACAGTCATAACCATAGTATATTCCATTCTTTTTATTTTCCTACCTCCACCACAAAAGAAAATTCCCAGTGTTCTACACTTGCAAAGAAATGTAGCAGTTGTAGAAATAAAAAAGCTAGTAGACAAACAAGTTATCTAGCAGGTCTTGCCAGACCAACAAAGATTCGGAACATACTCAAGGTTCTTTTTAGTGCCAAAAAAGAACAGGGACGTCAGGCCAATTTTGGACTTCTACCATCTCACTCAGCATGTCAAACATACAAAGTTATGGATAGTCACAGTACAGTCCAGCCTCCCTGTATTGAGGAAGGATGATTGGATGTGCTCAGTAGATCTTCAAGATGCTTACTACCACATTATAATGGACTTGAGCTTAAGAAAGTCAGTCACTTGCAATTAAAAGCCATGCCCTTTGGTCTCACCACAACCCCCGGGTGTTTAGCAAATGCATGGCAGTGGTTGCAGCTCATCTCAGACTATGAGGGTTCAGAGTGTTCTCCTGCTTGGATGATTGGCTCATGACTGCTCCTACCAGGTCTTTTCTAGTCTGGTCTAAATACTACCTGCTTCATCTTTGCTCTCTGCTGGGCAAAACAGTGAATCAGGACAAATCACATTTTTCTTGGTACAGACTTTGGAATTTATAGGAACTCATTTAGATACTCCTACACAGATAGCAAGGCTGCTGGTGAACAGTCTGTCTACCCTGTGCAACCAGGCCCTACAGCTTTTATCCTGTCAGATGCCACCAGCCATATTGGTTCTTCAGTTTTTTGGGGTTGATGGCGACTTCCATTTCTCCTTGACAAGATATTACATGAGACCTCTCCAGTGGATGCTGGGAGTTTAATGGTCCATCAGATACCAACCCATGAGGTTTCGGATTCGTTTGACAAACATTTGCAGGACTAAGACTAAAAACGTAGCCTCACTGGGGCCCAACAATATTCCAGGTTGCCTCATAAATAGCCTGAAACATGACCTGTCAGGGCCACTTCAGTCACTTTTCAACTACAGCCACAAAACAGGCTATATACCAAGAGAATGGAAGATGACATTGGTTTTCCCCCTTCACAAGGGTGGACCAACAATTGACCTCAAAAACTACACACCCGTTAGCATGACTAGTCTAGTAAGTAAAGCTGCGGAACAAATTATTATGGAAATGTTCAACAAAGATACTGGCAACTTACAGACATTAGACCCATCCCAGTTTGGTTTTGTGAAAGGAGGGTCATGCCTACTTAACCTGGTAAATTTCTTTGTGAAGGTAACCAAGGCACTGGATGAAGGGAAAATGATGCATACCTCCTATATAGGCCTGGCTAAGGCATTCCACACTATACTTCAATCAGGTATTATGGGCAAACCCACTGAACTAGGCATAAATCCTTACACAAGTTACTGGACTGAAAGCTGGCTAGCAAATAAGAACCAAGAACTCAGAATTGGTGAGACCACTTCCACCAAGAGGTAGATTACCAGTGGAGTACCACAGGCCACCGTGCTGGGCCCACTCTCGTTTGGCATCTTCTTCTTGGAGGTCAAGGCTAATGTCAGGGTTCTCTGGCTTACCAAGTTTGCAGATGACTGCAGATTGGGAGGTATCATAAATAACGGGTCTGTATTATATTGACTAAGTTTTAATACTTCGTATCACTAAAGATCGAACTTTAGTGATTGAAGTCTTAAAACTTCAAAGTGCTATTAAAATATTTTTAAAACAAAAAAAGGAAAACCTAATGGCTGTAAGCAGGGGGGAAAGCCCCCTGCACCCCCCCGCTACTTAAATATACCAACTCCGAGATTGCACCTCAGTGCAATACAGTGTGGGAACGGAAGATTTCCATTTCCTACACTGTAGTGCGATCTTGGAGTTGGTATATTTAAAGAGCGGGGGGTATGGGGTGTGCAGTGGGGCTTGCCCCCCTGCTTACATCCTTTTGTTTGTCTTTTTTTGTTTTAAAAATATTTTTATAGCACTTTGAAGTTTTCAGACTTCGATCACTAAAGTTCGATCTTTAGTGATTTGAAGTATTAAAACTTTGACAATATAATATAGACCCTAAATCACCCCCATGATTTTAACATCCTGCAAGAGGGTCTAACACAAACAAATGACTAGTGCCAAAGTAATGGATTGGAACTCAATACAAATAAATGCCTTGTAGTGCATTATGGGTAAATATCTACCCAGGCTAATTACTCCATTTGTAAGCTACCCCATAAGAGTTGACCTAGTAGTTAGAGATCTGGGAACATATGTAGATAGTAATCTGGCCTTGAACCAACATGTAGCCAAGGTAGTAAAAACATCATTCTATGTCACCCAGCTTATAACTAAGGGTATGACATCCCGGTCCAAGGAATTTATAGTACTGCTCTACTGGTCCTTTATCAGACGCATCAAGTATAGTGCCCATTTCAGCATGTACCTGACTAGTCATATGCAGCAGCTAGAATGCCCACTGAGGTTCCTCTCCAAGAGAATCCAGAGTTTTAACACACTGTCATATACATATTGCCTTAGAGCCCTCTTTCTTTATTTGGTCTCCAACAGGTTGTTGAAAGGCGGTCTGTCCTTGTCACATAAAACATCCTTAGATCCAGCCCTGATGGAGCTTTTGCACATCCACAAAATGAGCAGCACCAGAAACACTAGAACCAGGGATTTGAATTGCTTTCTGCATAAATAGAACATGCTGGTGAGACAGGTATGTGACTCAAAGCATCCATATGTTCTGGAATAGGCTCCCCATCCATATGAAGCAAGAGTCCATCCTTAACCCTAGTCAAACGTAACTTTGACCACTGGATGGGAAATCACAAATTCATCCCCGGGCTGGCTTTCATGTCTCTTGTAGACAGAGGCCAGCAGTAAACATTCCCTAACTAACATACCCCCTTCCACATAACTTTTTAGCAATCTCCTAACTAATGTACCCCCCTAGTTAAGATGCACATTGATTGGTTTGTGTGGCTAGGCTTATAAAGGCCCTAATGGTTGTTAGCCTGTATACCTGTGAACTATGAACTTACATAAAGTGGCGCATCCAATCTTCCAAGATTCCCCAGGGTTGACAGTTTGTTCCTCCCTCTCCTAAAGCCACAGTGTCCATGGATGCTTTCCAGCTAGGGTGTGTGGGGGGGTATTGCATAGGAAGGATGGTTCAAGATACATTTGAGACCAGGATACACATTGGTGTCTTAAGAAATGAGGGCAGTCCTCCTAGGGTTGCAGGCCTTTCAGGAGGTCCTTCCTTTAGGGATGATTTCTATCTGGAAGGACAACATCTCAGTAGTCTGGTACATCAACAAACAAGGGAGAACGTGTTCCAGCCCTTTATGTTGAGAAGCTATGAGAGAGTGGCACTGGGTGATATTTTCCAACCACATTGTAATAGCAGTGCATATCAGGGAAGTCCAGTGTTTTAGTGGAGAGGTTGAGCAGATCAATTCTGGTACCTCATAAGTAGTCTGTCAGTCCAATAGTGGTGGAACAAATTTTTCATCAGTTGCGATCAACCATTCTGTGATCTTTTTGCCTCTCCCATCAAATCCAAATGCAGTAGGTTCTTTGCCCTGATCTTTCCAGAGGAGAAGTGACAGGGAGATGCTGTAATGCACACTCCACCACCCGGTCTCCTCCTTGCCTGTACTTCTACCCCACTGATTCCAAAATATTTACAGAAAGCGCTGCAGAGGAAGATCATGGTCATCCTCATTGCCCCCTTCTGGCCTCAACAGTTGTGGTTTCCCTTCCTTTGGCCTCACTTGATACACTCATCTTGGTACTGGACCCTGATCTGGGTCTTCTGTCTCACCTGTCCGGCATGCCTCACCCAGACATTCAAGTTCTGAGGTTAAATGCTTGGTTTCTTCACTTCCTCTGATGGTTAGTCAGTCCAGGCTTTCTTCCCAAGTTATCCACATTATCACTTCTTCCCAAAAAAATGGACCAGAAAAGTTTCTAAGAGTAACTGGAAAAGATTTTCTGTGTGGGCCACCCAAAGGAATATGGACCTATTTTGGATTCTTTTTCAACAGTTTTAGATTTCTTAGCTTCTGCTTTTCAAGATGAGGCCAGTTACTCTTATATTAAGATTAATTTAGCAGCTATTTCTAGCTTTCATGTTGGAGGAAAACATACTACCTTAGCATCCATAAAACTATGTAAAGTTTTCTTGAGAGGTACTTTCCTGCTTAGGCTCCCATTTAAGGGTCCTACCACTCTTTGGGATATGACAATTTTACTCCAAGCTTTAACCCACACATCCTTTGAACCTGTTGCAAGGGTGGACATTTTTGACTAGGAAAACACTCTTTCTAGTTGCTGTTACTTCAGCTTGGAGAGTTTCTGAACTTCAAACTCTGTCTTGCAAACCTCTGTACATTATCTTCCCCAAGATTAGGGTACCCTTACGGACCAGTCCATCTTACATATCCAATTAATGCATCCGTCTACCATTTTTTTCCCAAATTATTTCAGTAAAGGAGAATATATGGTTAATTTATTGGATATACTTCACCAACTGCATTTCTGCCTCTAATGTAGTAAAACATTCAGGAAGACAGACTAGCTTTTTGTCTACTTTTCCAGAGTCAAGCTAGGTCAGGGTGTTTCAAAATTGACCTTACTAGTTGTTTAGCTGACTGTATTTCTTATGTATATAAGGAAAAGGCTTGACACTACCCACACCGGTCACGGCTCATTCTGCTAGATTTGCCTCAACTTCCTTGACCTTCTTTTCACCGGCTTCATTTGATGATAATTGTGCTGCTGCCACCTGGTCTAACATTCATACCTTCACTTCCCATTATATGCCACATTTGCTATCCAGGGATAAGGCTGCTTTTGTTTCAGCCATCCTCTGGAACATCCTTCATTGAAACCACCCTGAGAGCTAAGTAGCTGGGGATTCTGAATCTTGAAGAATGGATGGAACAGACAACATTAGGTATGAAAGTTATGTACTTACCATTGCAGTATATCTGTGTTGTCTAGTTCCACCACTCCTCAACTTCCCTCACCTCTGCCTTCTTGCGGTTAATGATAGAGTTTGTTGTATGCCTCTGGTATGACAGTATGATCTGCCCTTGATCAAGGTATTTCACTCTTTCAGCTCCAGAACAGTACACTGTCTCAGACATCCTTTGTATCCTGTAGGTTGGTTACTTTATTTTCCTTACTAATTTCTTCTATGGTTGTGTCGTAAAGAGGATTATGAGTAATGGGGGGAGTCTGAGATGTGGATCCTCAAGTCCAAAAGCAGTCAAAAATGGATCCGAGGAAGGACCTGAAGATCCATCTGTTAGGGAAGGATGGACTCAGACAACACAGGTCTATTATCATGGTAAGTAAGTATCTTTTGTTTTTATTGTACTAACAAATATTTAATGTTAAGTTGTCTATCTCGCCTTTGTTCTTGCTGTTTGGGTTCGGAGCCGATCCTCGGCTCCGACTCGGCCATCTTCTATAGCTCGAGAGCTGTTTACTGGCTCGAGGCTACCCCTTATCCCAGAATGCCCAGCATCAGCTACCCAGATCTCGTTTGCCGCTTCAGCTGCGAGGTTGCTTCCTTACTGGCTCAGGCTTAGTATAATCTTTTTGATATTATATATTGTTGTTTTTTTCTTGAAAGTTTGTCAAGTTATTGTCTTTTTAGTATATAAATAATATTCCTTTATCCCTTTTTCGCGTTCTTGTGTATTTTAGCTTTATTGGCTGTCGCTCCATAACTCTCAGGTCTTCTGTTCCCTTAAACTTGTTTAAATTAGAGAGTTCTCCACCCCACCCCCAGGATAGCCATTTAAATTAGAGGCTTTCCTTCTATTCTTTAACTGTAAAAAAAAAATCTATTTGTTCTTGTTGTTATAGTATAGTTTTTCATTATTTGTCGTGTTATTACTATAATGTCTAAAGATACTAAAGTATCTGGCTTCAAAAAGTGTGACTCATGCTGTCAGAAAATGTCTCTGACAGATGGGCACACTAATTGTGTTTATTGTTTGGGCGCTGTTCACCTGGGGGACTCGACTCCTGTTCTATATGTCATGCTTTTAGTCCAAGGGTCCTGCAGGAGCGCAAAAACAAATGAATCCTTCGGGGAGTATTGAAGCCTCAGGATTCTCCGGCTAAAAGTACTCAGCCAGCGAAATCCCCTAAGTCTGTCAAGCCGTCGGCTCCACCTTCGGAGCCGACTCCTTTACTTGACCAACCAAGTATGTCGGTACCGGCTGGCACCGACAAGACAACTCCTCCGTTGGCTCCATCTGCTATTTCGGAGCCGTCTCGGAGCCATAAGAGACTGAGGATGCCATCCTTGGAGTCCATCCACTCGGCACCACAGTCACCTTTATTACAGAGTGAACGTAGCCATCATTCTTCCCACTCCTCTCGATCCTCTAGATTATCAGATCATGATGTGGAGAGAGTAGTAAGTAAGTTGCTTAAGTCACAGGCACTGGCAAAAATTCTGTCCAGCCCACCTCAACAGGTGTCGGCTTCAACCGCCTCTATTTCTCTTCCTCCTCCGACTACTTTTAGCTCGGAGCTGGAGACAATGGATCTGCAGACAGTAGGACCGTCGGCGCCGATCATCATTTCTCCTTCGGTTTCAACGTCGGCTCCGATTACCTCGATTGTACCTTCTATCGAGGGATCTGGGCGCCGAGGCTCTCTCGTCAGCTCTGAGGGGGGAGTGGCATCGGACCCTTGTCCAACCCCGTTCTCCCCTCGGAGCTTCGGCGCAGGTGAGTTTGGCTCCAACATCACTCTCGACGTGGAGAAAGACTCCTGTTTCTTCGGAGTTGGAGCTTTCTCTGCCTAGAGGTCGGGATGCCTTCGAGGTCATGCGGAGTGTGCTGTCCCCCAAGACAGCTCTACTGCCAGCTCCATCGGCTCCTCCCCCGTGGTGTCTGTGCCAACCTCTACTGCTCATCCAGACCCCAAGCGTAGCGAACCTATGCCCCAGGTGGTGATCACTCTTCTTCCAAAGCCTTCCCTGATCACTCAGAAGAGCCTCCCCACGAAGAAGAAGTGCAAGAGGAAGCAGGGGTTGTGAGGGTGGCCTAATAGTTAAGGTGTTTGCCTTACAAACACAAAGTGCGGGGTTTGAGTCTCACAAGAGATAATTGGCTAAGCTTAAAATGGCTCACAAGGGCAATTAGCTTAACACTAATCTATGAACAAAGACTCCCCTGAGTCTGTCACTTCAGATACAGACATGGATGAATCGGAAGGGTCCCCAAGGCCTCCCTCTGAAGATGTTTCCTTTTTGGACATCCTTGAAATGCTTAGGCAGAGGAAGGACTGGACTTCCCTAGCCCCTACCGAGGATGAGTCTGTATACCTGGACGCATTTGGTTCCTGACCTTCCACCTCCTGGGTATCTCTTCCTTTCGATCTACTCATGTCTGTAGTGGCTCGAAAGGCTTGGTCAGCTCCAGATTCTGTGGAACCTACTCCAAGGAGACCAAATAAATTCATTACAGCCCCCCAGGACAAGCAATTCCTCTCCAAAGGTGTGACCGTTGATGCCATGGTGGTGTCAGCAGCCACCAAGAAAGAGTTAGCAGAGACCTCTTCTTCTGTTCATCCTCCGAACAAAGAGTCTCGGACGATGGACAGATATGGAAAGCGAATGTTTGCTTCAGCGACCTTTTCAATGAGGTCCCTGAATCATCTATGCCATTTTATACATCTTCAAAGGGATCTCCTGAAAGAGCTTGGAGATACCCTTCAAGATCCTACAGCTGAGGGAGCACCAGCCAAAGTAGCTTCTCAGCTTGCGACTCTTAATTCCGTAGTTAACTCCTCCATGAGGCTGATTTCCTATGCAGCTGATGGAGTGAGCAGAGCTGCAGGGACAGGTGTGGCTCTCAGGAGACATGCTTGGATGCGGCTGTGTCAGTTTGCGGAACCCTTTTGAGCGTCCTTCACCAGTACTCCCTTTGATGGCTCTTTTCTCTTTGGGCCTCAGGTGAAAGACACGTTGACCAGGTGTGAACAGGAAGGCAAGACTCTCTCTTCCGTGAGAGTCTGTTTTTCCACTCCTTCCAGACCTTATCCCAAGGGTCAGAAGAGTGGAAAGATGTGGCTCCGAAAATCCCAGGGACCCTTGCCTGACACACGTGGTGATTTTTCCCCCAGAGGCAGAGGGGGAAACAACAATAACAGACGCCACCCTCGTGGCAGAGGGGGACCGCAAAACCAGGGTGACAGAGAAACTTTCTCTGCCAAACCCTTCCAGCATCCCTGAAGGGTTGCCCGACTGCTCACCTCTGGAAGCAGTAGGGGGAAGACTTTCGCTGTACCCAAAAGCCTGGCAAAATATAACAAGAGACAGATGGGTAGTATCCATCATATCCGGAGGTTACAAAATTCCCTTCCATCAATCCCCCTTAGAATTGAAAAAGCCCATCCCAGATGTCCCACCCAATTTAAGGGATCAAACAGTCACAGAAGTTTCAAGATTGCTAGAAAAAAGAACCGTTCAAGAAGTCCTGCAGACCAACTAGGATCCGGAACTTGCTCAAGATTCTTTTTACTATCAAAAAAGACAGGGGACTGGAGACCAATACTGGATCTCAGCAGATTGAACAAATCTGTACAAAAAGAAAAGTTCCATATGGTGACACTGCAGTCCATTTTCCCTTTTCTGGGTCAGGACAATTGGATGTGCTCGATAGATCTTCAGGACGTGTACTATCATATCAAGATGGACAGACACTCCAGGAGATTTCTTCGCTTCCGGGTAGGGGCCAGTAATTACCAGTTCAGAGCTCTGCCCTTTGGTCTCACCTCAGCCCCCAGGGTGTTCTCCAAGTGTATGGCAGTAGTCACGGCTCACCTGAGGCATCAAGGATTCCAGGTGTTTCCCTATCTAGACGAGTAGCTCCTGACTGCTACCACCAGGCATCAACTCTTAGAGGCACGGGATTATACAATCACATCATGCACTCAACTAGGCATTACAGTAAACTTCGAAAAATTTGCCTTGTTGCCCTGTCAGTCTATTACATGCATAGGAGCAGAATTAAACACAGAAGAAATGTTTGCAAGATTACCACAGGAAAGAGTTTCCACTGTTCGTCAACAAGTGTTAATTGTAATGCAGAACAAAAGGGTTCAAGTCAGACATGTCCTCCAAGCTCTAGGCTCCATGGCAGCTGCAATTCTTCTTGTCCCATTAGCGCGTTTCCACATGAGAATCCTTCAGTGGCTTCTTTTCACGAAGTGGTCTTTCCAGGAACTACCCAGGTCTCACATGATCCTGATCACAGAAACATGCAAAAGGCACCTTTCTTGGTGGATGGTCTCCCCACTAGTAATTCAGGGCAGACCCTTCATACAACCCCCTTCGGTAGCCACAATGACCACGGACGCCTCCCTGATAGGATGGGGGGGGGGGCATTATCTAGGCAGGACAGTCCAAGGCACTTGGCAACCTCACGAGTACCATCTGCATATCAATGTCCTAGAAATGAGAGCAGTTCTCCTAATGTTGCAAGCCCTTCAAGACTCTCTTTTTTCCGGGACCATTGCAATCCAAACGGACAACATGTCAGTGGTGTGGTACATCAACAAACAGGGTGGGACCAGGTCTTACCCCCTTATGCTGAGAAGCACTCAGACTGTGGCAATGGGCGATTTCCTCCCAACGTTTTCTGATAGCAATGCACATCCCTGGGAAATCCAATGTAAAAGCTGACAGGCTCAGCAGAGCTATCCTCATGCCTCACGAGTGGTCTCTGAATCAGGAAGTTGCGGATCTTATCTTCTGCAAATGGGGACAGCCTTGCTGCGACCTATTTGCCACTCCTCTGAAAAACAAATGCAGCAGGTATTTCTCCCTACTTCCTCTTCCAGGTCATATACCCAGAGATGCTGTAGTACACGATTGGCCTCAGGGACTTCTTTACGCTTTTCCCCCTTTTCCCCTAATTCCAAGACTCATACAGAAAGCAAAATCGGTGGGTTGCAAAATGATCCTCATTGCCCCATATTGGCCTCAACAAATATGGTTCCCGTTCCTACACCTCCACCTTCTTGATCAACTGTGGATTCTGGACCCGGTTCCAGATCTGCTGATTCACCAATCAGGCGGGTTGTACCAATCCCTTCAAACTCTCCAGCTTACAGCTTAGTTACTCCACTTCCAACCTTAGACAGGCTTTCAAATATCTCCCCAGCAGTCCGTGATATTATTGTTTCCTCACATAAGTCTACTACGAGGAAAACGTATACTAGTAAATGGAAACGGTTTTCTTACTGGGCAGAATCTAGAAATTTGGATCTTTTCTCAGCCCAAATCCATGAAATTCTTGAATTTCTAACACAGCTTTTTCAGTCTGGTGCAGCTTCAACTACCATTAGAGTACAACTAGCTGCCATTTCTAATTTTCATATCGGTATGTTTAATTCTAGCATAATGTCTCATAAGCTCTGCAAAGCCTTTATGAAAGGAACATCTCTTCTTAGACCCCCAATTATAGATCCTCCCCCTCCTTGGGATCTCAATTTAGTTTTAGCCTCCTTAATTTTGCCTCCCTTTGAAGTGGCAGCATCGTGCCCTTTAAAATGTCTTTCTTGGAAGACACTTTTTCTGGTTGCTATCACTTCAGCTAGACGTGTCTCAGAACTTCAAGCTCTATGTGTTCGTCCTCCGTACCTGGTGTTTCACAAGGACAGAGTTTCTCTGAGGACCAATCCATCCTTTATTCCCAAAGTCTGCTCAGAGAACAATTTAAATCAATCCATAGATCTCCCAGTTTTCTTTCCTAATCACAGCAACAAGGCAGAATACAAGCTCCACCAATTGGATGTACACAGACAATTGCGTTTTTACCTCCATAGAACTAAGGAACTAAGAAAGTCAGACCAGTTATTTCTTTCTTATGCTTTTAACAAACAAGGTCTTCCAGTTTCTAAAGTGACCTTATCCAGATGGTTATCTGATACTATTGCCTTTATTTATCAATTACGAAATAAAGAGGTACCAGCTAAACCAAAAGGTCATTCCACTAGAGCATTAGCCACCTCTGTAGCGGTTCAGTCTAGGTTGCCCATAGACTCAAATCTGTGCAGCTGGTACTTGGGCAAACCCCCACACTTTTATCTCTCATTACAAGGTAGATATGGTCTCCTGGAGCAGAGTTTCCTTTGGTTCTACTGTTCTGAAGAGTTTGTTCCAATGAGCCACCTGGGATTTTAGGTGCTAGGGACGCTGTCCCAAACAGCAAGAATGAAGGTGAGATAGACAACTTAACATAAAGAAGTTATATACCTACCATAACGTTCCATGTTAGTTGTCTTTATCTCGCATTCCTTCTTGCGTCCCTCCCTCCTTCCCCCTTCCTAGAGGATTGTGAGGAGTTCCCTTTTGTTTTCACTGGCTGAGCTTCTTTTAATGTTAAGTTGTCTATCTCGCCTTCGTTCTTGCTGGTTGGGATCGGAGCTGATCATCGGCTCCGACTCGGCCATCTTCTATAGCTCGAGAGCTGTTTACTGGCTTGAGGCTACCCCTTATCCCATGATGCCTAGCGATAGCTACCTAGATCTCGTTTGCTGCTTCAGCTGCGAGGTGTCGTTTTTCTGGCTCAGGCTCGTATAAAGTTTCTTTATAGAACTTTTTTACTAAAAATTGTCCTTTTCCTAGGTGTTATTGTTAACTTTTAGCCTTATTTTTGGTTGTGTTAGCTAGTGTGTATTTGTAGCTTCCTTCCTTTCCTTATCGAACTTGTTTAACTTAGAGAGTTCTCCCCCTCCCTCCCCTTCTTATCCTTTCTTGTCAGATTAGTTGTTTAGGTTAGAGGCTTTCCTTCTAATTTCTTTATAGGCTAGCCGTTTGAGTTAGAGGCTTTCCTATCAAAAAAAAAAAACTTTAGCTTTAGTCTGTTAGTATACTGTGTTTTTCTGTAGACTGTATTTTGATTTATAGCTATTGTTGTATTTCTTGTTACAGGATGTCAAAAGAATCCAAAGTGTCTGAATTCAAGAAGTGTGACTCATGCTGTTAGAAGATGTCTCTGACAGATGGGCACACTTCTTGCATCTGTTGTTTAGGCGCTGTGCACCTGCAGGACTCTTGTTCTATCTGCCATGCATTTAGTCCAAGAGTTCTGCAGGAGCGTAAGAATAAGCTTATTCTTAGGGGTCTTTTAAAGCCCCAGGATTCACCGGCCAAGACTCAGCCTGTGAAATCCCCTAAATCTACCAAATCATCATCTCCAAGTTTGGAGCCGTCTTTGGTTCAGACTTTACCTGCTACTTCGGTTTCGGCTGGAACCGATAAGACTATCTCCCAGTCGGCTCCATCAGAAACTTCGGAACCTTCGCGGAGCCACAAGAGGCTGAAGTCCCCTTCTTTGGAATCGATACATTCGGCTCCTCTGTCTCTTCTGCTTCAGAGCGAGTGCAGTCACAGATCTTCTCACTCCTCTCGATCCTCTAGGTTGTCAGATCACGACGTGGAGAGAGTGGTCAGTAGGTTGCTAAAGTTGCAGGCACTTGCCAAGATGTTGTCCAGCCCTCCTCAACAGGTGTCGGCTCCGTCCACTGCTATCGATGTTCCTCCTCTGTCTCTATTGAGCTCGGAGCAGGAGTTCGTTGGGATTCGAGTAGTGGAACCGTCGGCTTCGATAACTATCTCCTTCGGTTCTGTCGTTGGCTCTGATTCCCTCGATGGCGCCGTCTGTAGAGGGATCTGGGCGCTGTGGCTCCCTCGTTGGCTCCCAGGGGCGAGTGGCATCGGACCCTTGTCCGACCCCATTCTCCCTCTCGGAGCTTCGGCGCAGGTGAGCTTGGCTCCTACATCGGCCTCGGAGCCATCTCCCTCAGTGCGGAGAAGGATTACGATTTCCTCAGAACCGGAGCCTTCTCTGTATCGTGGCAGGGACGCCTTCGATGTCATGAGGAGTGTGCTGGCCACTGAGTCAGCTCCACTATCGGCCCCATCGGCTCCATCCCCTGTAGTGCCTGTGCCAACCTCTGCTAATCCTCCAGACCCCAAGTGTGGGGAACCGGCGCTCCAGGGCACCCCATTGGGTGTTTCCTCTTCTTCCGAGGCCTCCCCTGATCATTCAGAGGAGCCCCCTCGTAAGAAGAAGTGCAAGAGGAAGCACATTGACTCCCCTGAGTCTGTCACTTCTGATACAGACTTAGATGATTCGGAAGGGTCCCCGAGATCCCCCTCTGAAGATGTTTTCTTTTCAGACATCCTAGAAATGCTTAAGCAGAGGGGGAACTAGAATCCCCTAGCCCCTACCGAGGATGAGTCTGTATTCCTGGATGCTTTCGGTTCCCGACCTTCCACCTCCTGGGTTTCTCCGCCTTTCGATCCACTTATGTCAGTGGTGGCTCGAAAGGCTTGGTCAGCCCCGGATACAGTGGAACCAACTCCGAGGAGACCTGGCAAGTTCATCACAGCACCCCATGGTAAGCAGTTCCTTACCAAAGGTGTTCCTGTTGATGCCATGGTGGTAGCAGCAGCCACCAAAAAAGAGTTTGTGGAAACCTGTTCATCTGTCCATCCTCGTAACAAGGAGTCTAGGACCATGGGCAGATATGGGAAGCGAATGTTTGCTTCAGCGACCTTTTCTATGAGGTCACTGAACTACTTATGCCATTTTACCCGGCTTCAGAGGGATCTCCTTAAAGAGCTCGGAGATACCCTTCAAGATCCATCAGCTGAGGGGACTCAAGCTAAAGTGGCTTCCCAGCTGGCAACCCTTAATTCTGTAGTCAACTCCTCCATGAGGCTCATTTCCTATGCAGCTGATGGTGCAAGTAGAGCCGCAGGTACAGGCGTGGCCCTTAGGAGACATGCATGGATGTGGCTGTGTAATTTTGCGGAACCCTTTAGAGCGTCATTCACCAACACCCCCTTTGATGGTTCTTTTCTTTTTGGACCACAGCTGAAAGACGCTTTGACTAGGTGGGAGCAAGAAGGCAAGACTCTCTCTGCTGTGGGAGTCCGTTTTTCCACTCCTTCCAGACCATACCCCAAGGGTCAGAAGAGTGGTAAAATGTGGTTCCGAAAATCCCTGGGAGCCTCGCCTGACACACGTAGCAATTATTCCTCCAGGGACAGAGGGGGAAACAACAACAACAGATGCCGCCCTCGTGACAGAGGAGGTCCGCAGAACCAGAGTAACAGAGAATCCTTCTCTGAGAAACCCTTTCAGTATCCCTGAAGGGTTGCCCGGCTGCCCGCCTCTAGAACCAGTCGGGGGAAGACTTTCACTGTACCTAAAACCCTGGCAAAATTTAACGCAAGACAAATGGGTACGATCCATTATATCTGGAGGTTACAAAATTCCCTTCTCTCAAGCCCCTTTACCGTCAAGCAAATCCCTTCCAGGTGTTCCACCCAATCTGAGGGACCAAGCAGTCTTAGAAGTTTCAAAACTGCTAGAAAAAAAGAGTCATCCAGGAAGTCCCGGCAGACCAACATGAATCCGGAACTTACTCAAGGTTCTTTTTGGTACCAAAAAAGACAGGGGACTGGAGACCAATTCTGGATCTCAGCAGACTAAACAAGTCTGTTCAAAGAACAAAGTTTCGGATGGTCACGCTACAGTCCATTCTACCCTTTCTGGGTCAGGACAATTGGATGTGCTCCATAGATCTTCAGGATGCGTACTACCACATCAAAATGGACAGGTGCGCCAGGAGATTCCTTCGCTTCCGGCTGGGAGCCAGTCATTACCAGTTTAGAGCTCTGCCCTTTGGTCTCACCACAGCCCCCAGGGTGTTTACCAAATGTATGGCAGTGGTCACGGCTCATCTGAGGCATCGAGGATTCCAGGTGTTTCCATATCTAGACGACTGGCTCCTCACTGCTACTACCAGGCATCAACTTCTGCAAGCCAGGGACTACACAGTCACAATCTGCTCCCAGCTAGGCATTACAATAAACTTTGAAAAATCTGCCTGTTGCCCTGTCAAGCTATCATTTATATAGGAGCAGACGTAGACACAACAAACATGTCCGCAAGGCTACTGCCAGAAAGGGTGTCTACATTTTGCCAGCAAGTACAAAAACAGTGCAAAAGAATCCAGGTAAGGTTCGTCCTTCAAACTCTGGGTTCCATGGCAGCGGCAATTCTTCTAATCCCATTGGCTCACTTTCACATGAGGATCCTTCAGTGGCTTATGTTCACACAGTGGTCTTTCCAACAGCTGCCCATGTCTCACATGATCATGATTACAGAAGCATGCAAAAGGCACCTTTCCTGGTGGATGGTCTCCCCACTGGTGACTCAGGGCAGACCCTTCATTCAGGCCCCTCCGGTTGCCACAGTGACCACAGACGCCCTGATAGGGTGGGGGGGGGGCATTATCAGGGCAGGACAGTCCAAGGCACTTGGCAGCCTCACAAGTACCATCTGCATATAAACGTCCTAGAAATGAGAGCCGTGCTCCTAGTGTTGCAAGCTCTTCAGGACTCTCTCCCTTCTGGGACCATTGCAATTCAAACAGACAACATGTCAGTAGTGTGATACATCAACAAGCAGGGCAGAGCCAGGTCCTACCCCCTATGTCAAGAAGCACTCAGACTCTGGCAGTGGGAGATTTCCTCCCAACGATTTCCGATTGCGATGCACATCCCTGGGAGGTCCAACGTCATAGCGGATAGGCTCAGCAGAGCTATTCTCATGCCTCACGAGTGGTCTCTGGATCGGGTAGTTGCGGATCTGATCTTCCACAAATGGGGACAGCCTTGCTGTGATCTTTTTGCCACCCCCTTCAACAGCAAATGCAGCAACTACTTCTTCCTTCTTCCGCTTCCAGGTCACTCACCCAGAGACGCTGTAGTCCACGATTGGCCTCTGGGACTTCTTTATGCCTTTCCCCCGTTTCCCCTGATTCCAAAACTCATACAGAAAGCAATATCTTTGGGCTGCAAAATGATCCTCATTGCCCCCTACTGGCCTCAACAGATATGGTTTCCGTTCCTGCACCATTACCTTCTCGATCAGCCCTGGACTCTGGATCCGATTCCAGACCTACTGATTCATCAATCAGGCGGGCTGCATCAATCCCTCCAAACACACCAGCTCACAGCTTGGTTGCTCCACTTCCAACCTTAGCCAGGCTTCCCGGCATTTCTCCGGCCGTACGTGAGATTATTGTCTCCTCTCACAAGTCCACAACTAGAAAAACTTATGCTAGCAAATGGAAACGTTTTTCTTGTTGGGCAGAGGCTAGGAACCTAGATCACTTTTCAGCCCCGGTCCACGAAACTTTGGAATTCCTAGCACAACTTTTTCATTCTGGGTCCGCTTCTGCTACAATCAGGGTCAATTGGTGGCCATTTCTAACTTTCATGTTGGGTTGTCTAATTCAAACATTATGTCTCATAAGCTCTGTAAAGCCTTTTTAAGAGGGACTACTCTCCTTAGACCTCCAATGAGAGATCCCCCTCCTCATTGGGACCTTAATTTGGTACTAACCTCCTTAATTATGCCCCCCTTTGAACCTGCAGCATCCTGCTCTATTAAGTTTCTATCTTGGAAAACACTCTTTCTGGTAGCTATTACTTCAGCCAGGTGCATCTCTGAACTTCAGGCACTATGTGTTCGTCCTCCATACTTGGTTTTTCATAAGGACAGGGTTGCTCTGAGGACTAATCCTTCGTTCCTTCTGAAAGTCTGCTCAGAAAATAATTTAAACCAGCCTATAGACCTTCCTGTGTTTTTCCCTAACCACACCAACAAGGCAGAATACAAATTACACCAACTGGACGTTCATAGACAATTGCATTTTTTACTTGCATAGGACTAAGGATATAAGGAAGTCGGACCAACTATTCCTTGCCTACGCTCTAGGCAAACAAGGTCTCCCAGTTTCCAAAGTGACCTTATCCAGGTGGTTGTCTCACATTATTACTTTCATTTATCAACTGAGAAACAAAGAGTTGCCTATCAAACCGAAAGGTCATTCTACTAGGGCTTTGGCCACCTCTGTAGCCTTCTAATCTAGGTTGCCCATGGATTCTATTTGTGCAGCTGCTACGTGGGCAAATCCTCATACCTTTATTTCTCATTACAAGCTAGATATGGTCTCCAGGTGCAGAGCTGACTTTGGTTCCACTGCTCTGAAGAGTCTGTTCCAATGAGCCACCCAGGATTGTAGGTGCTAGGGACGCTGTCCCAACCAGCAAGAATGAAGGCGAGATAGACAACTTAACATAAAGCAGTTATGTACCTACCATAACGTTCCATGTTAGTTGTCTTCATCTCGCCTTCTTTCTTGCGTCCCACCCTCCATCCCCTTGTCCTATTGGATCGAGAGGAGTTCTGGTTTCACTGGCTGAGTGTTCTCTGGTTTGTTTCCTCTACTGACTTAGAGAGTATGACAGGAATGCTCAACCTGTTTGTTTGGACAAGTTGATTCTCTGGCTATGTCTGGGGTTAGCTATTTCAAACGAGATCTGGATAGCTATCGCTAGGCATCATGGGATAAGGGGTAGCCTCGAGCCAGTAAACAGCTCTCGAGCTATAGAAGATGGCCGAGTCGGAGCCGAGGATTGGCTCCGATCCCAACCAGCAAGAAAGAAGACGAGATGAAGACAACTAACGTGGAATGTTATGGTAGGTACATAACTTCTTTTTACTTCATATGCCAGGTAAATCTCTAACTCTTTCCTTGTTTAGGTGTATTGGACAACCAGTTTTAGTTACTGGTTACTCTACTAATGTCTAGTGTGCGCTATCACAAACGAGATCTGGGTAGCTGACTCTGGGCATTCTGGGATAAGGGGTAGCCTCGAGCCAGTAAACAGCTCTCGAGCTATAGAAGATGGCCGAGTCGAAGCCAAGGATCGGCTCCGAACCCAAACAGCAAGAAGGAAGGCGAGATGAAGACAACTAACATGGAACGTTATGGTAGGTACATAACTTCTTTTTATTCTGCACTTATAAGAATTAATTCAAGGAAGTCAAATAATGTACAAATAAAACTTATATTCCTTATTTCTATACTCTTGGACTAAGTAGAAGGGCAGCCAGCTTGTCTTGCTTCAGTTGACAGCCTCTTGGCACCTGATCTATTCAAGCAATGTAGCACTTGCCAAATGCTCACAAAAAATGAGCTCTTACTTACTTTGTTACAAACTCTGTCGAAGAGATGCAAATGTTTAGCTAAGATGGAGGCATCACTCTCACATATGAACATAGTCTGTAGGCACCACACATCCTTGCAACATTTCATGAGTACTTAGAAAATAAGTGTATCTTGAGGCTGTAAAAGAGTCATTGCTTAAGCCTCTATGGTCAAATGAGACTAGGCCTCAGGAGAAATCTAGGACCACAAAACATACTACTACATACATACGACTACATCCATAGCTGAGGGTCACCAGAAAAAAAAAACTCTCCCCAAACCCATTACCCATGAACCTTCTACTAAAAAATGTACTGGTGTTGGGTGATTCCATAGTCAGGTACTGAGATTGTACTCTCACAAGGCTGGGCAAAAGTAGGATGACAGCGAGTTGTCTTTCAGGTGCAAAGACCTCTGACATTGTAAGGACTCTCAGGACTCTCAAGCTGAACACGTGTGATTATGACGTGGTGGGTCCACATGGGTATTAACACCCTGGCACTCAAAACCCTGATGGATATAGAGATTGACATTTCCAAACTCTCCATGTATGTCACAATTACAGGAAAAATCCTGATTTTAAGTAGACTCGTTTCTTTTCCAAGAATGATGTCAGGGTGCAAAAAAAGATTTTCTGAATAAATGTTGACATTTCAGGAGGCTCCAGTATGTGTCAGTTTAGGATGAGTTGCTGCACAGCCATACCTGCTTCTCCAAGGATGTCTTGCACCTCTCATTCCAACGATTCCACATTTTGGCTAAAGCCTTTACTGTCCACATAGTGTTTTTTTGACAGAGTGCAGCCAGTGGATCTCCCAGCCTAAAAAATACAAAATAGATCAAGGACCAGATGATGTCAGGGTAGCATTGCTCAACACTAGGAGTTTGAATAACAAATTATTTTACCTTGAGACCCTTCTGCATTTGGAGTGCATTCATGTGTGTATTATTACTAAAACTTGCTTTACAAGTGCAGAAACCACTCCCTCAATACCAGGGTTTTGCACCTACCACACCTTTAGAACTGATGGGAGTTACAGTGGAGTATCCATATTTGTTAAATACCATATTACATCAAGGCAGATTTCTGAACACCCACAAAAATGAATGTACTGAGATACAAATCACACTTAATAAAACTGACTATCAGATCATAGCATGTTGAAGGACACCCTCAATGCCCACTGAAAATTATGTTTGATTTGTAAATATACTGAATGAACTTCAAATGCACAGGAACTCTTGTCATCCTGGGAGACTCTAAATACCCTTTGATAAACTGGAATACCTGTACATCAGATGTAGGTTATGACCAAAACTTATTTATTTAAGATTTGTTTGCTGGGAAAATCTGACTGGGACAGAGCCCATTTTCAGTGGGGGCCCGGGGAGGAACGCTCCAGACACATGTCTTTGGAATTTCATAAACAAGAACTCCCTGGACCAAATAGTTAAAGAACCCAATAGAGGACAGACTATTTTGACCTGATTTTTATAAACAAAGCATCTGTATGCACTATCCCATTGGTATACCCTTCAGAAGTTAAGTCTGAGTTCATTTGGTAATTTTCTCTTTCAGAATCCCCAAACTGTCTGATGTGAATATCACAGTATTCAAAGACTTCAAAAGTACTAATCTCCTGTAGTTGTTTAATGAAGTTGTAAAATTCAAGTATATCTCTAACCTCTAAAGTAGCTAGTAGTTCATACAAATAAATTCCCCTGCTTGCCTACATAATGAATCTAACAGTTCCTATCAGAACCATACAAAATGGAAAGTTCAAAAGCAAAGTAGCCCCATGGTCCTCATGCAGAAATAAACAATACAGTAGAAGAAAAAAAGCTTTTTAGAATATGCAGCAAAGCTAAAGACCCACAAATAAAGGTCTCAATCAAAAAGAATTATCAAAGGTACTGAAAATACCATCAGGAAAACAAAGGTGTCCCATAAATGTAGACTAGCATCTGAGGATAAAGATAGTTACACATTCTAAACATACAACAGGGAACTAAGAAAACACCCACAGTGTTAATACCTCTCAACTGTCCAGATTTATGCAGAATGTCCAGATTTTTGCCTCATATTTTTGGACGATTCCTCTTAAATTTTTGGTTTTCTGGCACATCACTGAGGTTTGAAATCACTAAATAATGACATACATTTGAGTTTCAGATTTCATATCTAACAGAAAATGTAGGCCAATGCAAATTCTGCTATTCTAGCATCTTTATAAGTTAATTAGAGCAATATTTAAAATCTGTTCCTATTTTTGAACCTTTGTCCCCCATAATTGTAGGCTTTGTTTAGATTTTCTTGTGCTAAGAGGTTGGAATGTATGACCCATACATTGCTCTGAAACTGTTCAAAATTACACCACTTACTTGGATCTAGTAGATATGACAAATAAATTGGCTAATGAATTCAGTGCAGATTTCACCCTTGAGATAAATATACAAAGCCCACGTATTCCAAAGGATCTCAAACTCTCTATCATCAAAAAATAAAACTTGCTAAATGCACTTTTCCAAAATAAAAAAAAAATACTTCCATGGAATCTGATAACATAGTAGGCTGCCTGATGAATAGAACTTAAAGTCATGGTGGATGTGCTGATACAGCTATTCATCCTGGACTTAGCCACTGGCTTTGTCCTCAGGGCATGGTGCACAGCAGTTGTGATGCCACTTTATAAGGGGGCTTCTACCATGAACCCTGGAAACTATCATTGGCCTGATGAATTTCATATGCAAGGCCATGGAACATGTCATAACTGACCTGATAAACTATGATACTAAAAACTGACCCTCAGCAGTTTGGCCTTGTTAAGGGTAGATCCTGAAAACTGAGTTTTTTATACTTCTTTGAGAGAGTAACACAAACCATGGACAGCGGTCATGTTGTCCATACAGCATATCTTGACTTTGCCTAAGTACTCAATACCATTCCATATACTAACATAATTAAACTGTCTCTGTGGCACAAGATGTAAGTGAACTGAGCTTAGAGGAAGAAGCCACATAATACAAGGTTCAAATTCAGTTTACGGAAAGTTTTGGTTAAGGATTTGTCTAATGGTTAAGGTGTTTGCTTCACAGACACAAGGTATAAGGTAAGATTTGATTCTCACAGTTAAAAGGGAAATTGCTTAAGCTTAAAGTGGCCCACAAGGATAGCTAGCCTAGTATTTACGTATGATCCTATTTTAAAAGAGGGATGAGGTTGGTGTAATGGCTAAGGTGTTTACCTCACAGATACAAGGTATGGGGTTTGATTCTCACTTTTGAAAGAGAGATTAGCTAGGCATAAAATGACCCACAAGGACAGCTAGCCTAGTACTTACTATGAGCTGTCTGCTCCTAGTAGATCCCTGTGTAGTTAGGTGGTTAGGAAATTGACTGAAGGACAAAATCCACACAGTGAGGCTGACTGGTACATTTTCGGAAAGCATTAAAGTAACCAGTAGAGTCCCTTAAGGATCTGTAGCAAGAACTGTACTATTCAGCATGTAATTCTGATTTCCATTTCAAAAGTGGGTATATTTGTTTAACTAAGTTTGTGGATGTCTGTAAATTAGGTGTCATCCTCAAATCTTGTCCTGAAATGCAGCAATTACAACGTGAATTTACACGTTAATAGCCGGTGCACAGAAAATGGGCTAAAACTAAATGCTAAAAAGTACAATATTATCACATTTGGTAAACAAGCACTCAGCCCATCTTATAGTGTAGAAAACACCCCACTCCAAAATCTCAGAGACTGTAGAACATAGTGTGAAGTCCCCACAATGGGCCAGTAATCAAGGAGCCCAAATCCTCACCACTGACACTGGAGAGAAACGTTCATTTGGAAGACAAATGGATGTACACAGTATTTTCAGATGCAGCTGTCTACACCAAGTACAGTTTCCCTTAGGGGCTCACAGGGAACACAGTCAGCCCGGGGTCTGGATCTCTTTATATCTGTCACCCTCCAGGGCACCAATAAGGCTCCCCACAAGCACAGCTATAGGGTTAAGTCCTCAGCTGAGTGTCCCTGCTCCAAGTAGCTGAAGCACACACATTGTGAGATTTGATTTTCACACACACACACACACACACACACACACACACACACACACACACAGACACACACACACACAGACAAACCTGGAAAAGGCTGGCACAGATTTACCTGCTGTACCCACTTCTGCCCAGACTGCAAGGTAGTTATCATTGCCAACAGACACTGCCCCAGCCAGCTACTCTATGGCCCTTACAAAGGGTATCCAATTATATTGTGCAGTATTAATACTAATACAAATGGTAGTAGTTGACCTCACAGCAAGATTCTCAGGAGTGGCCCCACAGTGTCACTCTGAAAAGGTTAAATATTTTCTAAAAGGAAAAGCCACAATAAAAGTTTTAAATATACTTAATAATAAATAATAAAATAACATGAAAATACTGAATATATAATCTGATGTTGTCAATCTGCATTCATTCTTGATGAATGAGACTTGGTTCTGACCCTTCGGAACCAGCTCAGACATTATGCAGCTTGTACCAGCCAAAAAACTCTCGAGATAAGACTCTACCCACAATACCCCTCTCTCCATTACCTCAGATCTCGTTTGCCACTATGATAACAAGACACGTCAGCCATTAGTCTCCAGCTAAGTGCTTTATTTTAATCTATCTATCTATATATATATATATATATATATATATATATATATATTTATATTTCCTTAAAACTTGCTCTCTGTATTATAGAATGCTTTATCTCCTTTTTCTATTGTATTATTTAGTGTGGTGTATGTGCGTGTAAATCAGCTCTACCCTTCTTACCTAACGGTATTCTTTCTTACCATCATTGTTAATCTGCCCCCTTCCCTTTTACCTCTTTGGTAATCTCTTTTGATACCATCGCTGGTATTTTCCCTTTCTGATTACCCTTATCGGTATTTCTCTCTACCATTGTTGATAGGTTTTCTTTCCTGTCCTTTTCCAGTGTGAGTGTGTGTGTGATCTCTTTAAAATGGCGGAGAAGCAGAAAGGCACATCTGTTTTTAAGCAGTGCCAAGATTGTGGAAGAAAGATGCCCAATTCAGACGGGCATCTTTTGTGCATATATTATTTGGGTGCACCCCATCTGGAAACTGACTGTACAAGTTACCAAGGTATTAGTTCCATAACCATGGCAGAGCACCGGAATAAGTTGATTTTAAAGGTGTTATTAAAATCCTCCTTTGAAGAAGCCCTCTCTAAACTAGAGTCTTCTAAATTTGAACAGAAAAAGAGAAGTCATTTAGTGCCGAGCTCACCATCAGCACTGGTCGCCAAAAGGCATAAGTCTCTGTTTCCTTCAATCTCTTCGGAACCGAAGAGTAAGGTTGCAAATCTAGTTGTGAAACAGCCTTCGGCACCAACAGTCACGACCCCCCTCTGTACCGATGGTTTCTGCGCCGATCTTGACAACCACGGTACCAACAGCCTTGTCAGCGCAGACCTTGACAGTCTTGGCACCTACAATCTCGTCGGCACTGGCATCTTTGACCTCCCACTCGGTTCTAGCTCTGCAGCATATGGTGCCAAAACTCGAAGCATTCATACCTCCCAGAACAAGATACTCCCCTTCTGTAGACCCCTTTTTGGGTCAGCTAACCAGTCCATTCGTGGATAGGCCTGAGTCTCCCTCGGGGATGTCGGTCTGATCAACCAGAAGTCTTTCTGAGATAGATGTGGTGAGTTTAGTGGATCAGCTTTTGGCAGCCAGGGGTCTTCCTGCACCCGCTCAGACCTCCATCCCTCTTGGAGTTGAGGTCTGTTCTCCCAGGACTTCTCCTTGTCTTTCTCCTCTGACCTCCCGTTTAGGTTCAGTGCCCAGCACTTCGATTACCCTGGTTCCAGATGCTACAGTGCTGACAGAAACTCCTTCTTTGGTAACTGGATCAGCTCTGATGTCTTCATCTCCCTTGGAACCGATAGACTCTCAGGACTATAGTTCTGCTACCAGTTCAGAGGGCTCCGGTACAGTACAGATTTTATGATCGGGGCTGTCCTTAGCTCTTGCAGCCCTGGCAGTTTCTGACTCTTCTCCCGCTCCTGTTTTCAAGCCCTGTCTTTGGAGCAAGGTGTGAGCCTGGTTCTGAGGTTGTCTTTCTCAGTTACGGGCTCCCATCCCCCTTCAGGTGGGCCTGCCTTCCAGATCATGGAGAGAGCTTTAGCCACTGCAGACTCTCAGCTGGCCCCTTCTACTTTAGAGTGCCACAGATTTGTACCTTCTGGACCACAGCTTTCACCATCTCTTACGTTGGGACAGCAGGCACTGAAATGGCAAAGTATCCCTGTTCAGGGCCCCTTTTCTTCAGAGTCTTCCTTAGAGATTTCCACTGAGGAACCACCCCGTAAGAAGACTTGCAAAAGGAAGCATCTAGATTCGCCAGAAGAATCTGTCACGGAAGACACAGACTACGATGAAGGGGAGAGAACCCTGGTCACCCCCGAAGATGTCTCATTTGGAGACATCCTGGAAATCTTAAAACAAAGGGGTAATTGGATGTCCACAAACCCATCCTCAGAGGAATCTGTGTTCTTGCAGGCTTTTGGTGCTCACCCATCTACTTCCTGGGTGACCCCACCTGCTAACGACCTTATTAAGCTTATTGCACAGTGGGCGTGGAAGGCTCATGATTCCATAGAGCTAATTCCCCGGAGGCTGAACAAAATCTTGTCAGCTCCAGAAGACCAACCACATTGGGGAAAGGGTTTAGCAGTAGATGCCATAGTGGTGGCGGTGGCCACCTAAAAGTAACTTGCCGAGGAGAGTTCCAATGTCCACCCTCCTGAGAGTGTCGAATGATGGGCAGGTTTGGGAAGTGGGTCTTTGCTTCATCGACCTTCGCTGTTAGGTCCTTGAATTTCATGGCACACTTTACTAGACTCCAGAGGGATTTGATAAAGGAGCTATTGGATACCCTCACCTGAGCTGTGTCTGACAAGGTGCAAGATAAAGCTGCCTCTCAGCTTGCCTCCCTGGAGTCAATATTGAACTCGTCCATGCGGCTTATCGCTTATACAGCGGAAGGAATTACTAGGGCAGCAAGTTCAGGAGTTTCCATAAGGTGCCATGCCTGGATGAGCTTGTGTGACTTTGCGGAACCTTTCAAGTCTTCCTTCGTCAATGCTCCTGTTGACGGATCTTCCTTGTTTGGCCCCAAAGTCAAAGACACACTAGCCAGGTGTGAAAAAGATGGAAAGAACCTTTCTGCTGTGGGCATTCATTTCTCTACTCCTCAATGATCCTACTCAGGAATCAGAGGAGTGGGAAAATGTGGTTCAAAAAGTCCCAAGGGCCTTTTCGGGACACACGTGGCGAGTACTCCCTTTAGAGCAGAGGGGGGAGTTCAAGTGGAAGACGCCCTCCCCGTGACAGAGGAGGTCTACGAAATCAGGGCTCTAAAGATTCCTTCTCTAGACAGCCCTACCAGCACGCCTGATTGCTTACCTCTGGAAGCGGGGGTGGGGGTGGGGGGGTTTTCACTGCACCAGACAGCCTGGCTATTGATAACTTTGGATACTTGTCTGCAGAGAATTATCACCAGAGGTTACCAAATGCCCTTTACTCTCTTTCCAAATACCCCAAAAAGAGTCCCCGATGTTCCACCCAATCAGAGGGACCAAGCAGCTGTAGAGATTCAAAAGCTGCTAGAAAAAAAGAATCATCCAAGAAGTCCCACCAGACCAAAGAGGATCCGGATTTTACTCAAGATTCTTAGACATGGGACTGGCGACCAATTTTAGATCTCAGCCTTCTCAACAATCTTATTCACCAAACAAAATTCTGGATGGCCACGGTTCAGTCAATCCTTCCCTTTCTAGAGGAGAAAAATTGGATGTGCTCTATAGACCTTCAGGACGCTTATTACCACATAAAGATGGACAAATGCTCCAGAAGGTTCCTCCACTTCCAGATGGGAGCCAGTCATTTCCAATTCAAAGTGCTGCCCTTTGGTCTCACCACAGCCCCCAGAGTGTTCACCAAATGCATGGCAGCAGTAACAGCTCACTTGAGGCTACGTGGATTCCGAGTGTTTCCATACCTGGACGACTGGCTCCTCAATGCCCAATCAGGAGTCTACTGCTTTAGGCCACAGACTTCACATGTATCCTTTTCCAGTCTTTGGGAATTACGGTCAACAGAGAGAAATCACAGTTGACTCCAACACAAGACCTATAATTTATAGGAGCACACCTCAGTACAGTTTCTTGTGTAGCCTCTCTCCCTCTACACAAATTATAAAAATTAAGGGCGCAAGTACAACTAATCATTTCCGAAAACAAGGTTCCTACTTTTCTCGTCCTGCAAGCTCTGGGATCTATGATAGCGACCATAACTTTAGTACTCCTCACAAGGTATCACATAAGGCTGCTTCAGTGGTTCTTATCAGCTCAATGGTTGATACTGACACAGCCAATGTCTTATCCGATTTTGATAACAAATCACTGGAAGAAGAATCTATCCTGGTGGATGAAGTCAGAGGAAAATTTATGAGGCTGTACCTTTGCTTCTTCCCTGCCCACCGCTGTAGTGACCAGGAATGCTTCCCAGATTGGGTGTGGGGGGTGCATTGTCTGGGAAGAACAGTTTAAGGCACTTAGTCCCTGCAAGAGGCCAAATTGCACATCAGTGTCCTAGAATTGAGGGTGGTGCTTCTAACATTGGAAGCCTTTCAGTCTGTCCTTCCTTTGGGGATGGTTGCAATCCAGTCAGACAACATGTCAGTAGTCTGGTACAGACTGGAACCAGATCCTACCCCCTGTATTGGGAAGCTGTCAGATATGATAATGGGCTATCGCTTCTAACCATTTTCTAATAGCAATGGATATCCTCGTAAGTTCCAACGTGATAGCAGACAAACTGAGCAGATGCATCCTCCTGTCTCGCAAGGGTCTCTCAATCCTAAGGTGGCGATAAAAATTTTTCATCGCTGCAATCTTTTTGCCTCCCCAAAAAACAACAAATGCAACAGGTGTTTTGCCCTAAATTCCCTGCAGGGAGAGTCCCTGAGAGACACACTCCTCCACAATTAGCCCCGGGGCTACTTTATACCTTTCCCCAATCCCTCTCATTCCCCTAATCTTGGAGAAAGCTGAAAGATTGAGAAGCAAAGTGATCCTCATTGCACCCTGTTGGCCCCGTCAAGTCTGATTACCCTTCCTTTGGCCTCACCTGATTCACCGTCCTTGGATTCTGGACTTAGTTCCACACCTGCTGTCTCACTCGCAGGGATTGGTGCATCCTAACCTTCACAATCTCAAGCTGACAGCTTGGTATCTCCAATTATATTAATTACCAGGCAGAGCAAATTACCTTTCCCAGTACAAAAATCCTTCTGGCTTCTCATAAACCATCCACCAGGTAACTGTATCTTAGCAAATGGAAGAGATTCTCAATCTGGATCCGTACAAATAATTTAGATCTCTTTTTAGCCCCAGTTGACAAGGTTTTGGAATTTCTGGCTTCCCTTTTTGAACTATGAGCTTCTGATTCTACCATCAAAGTCCAATTACCAACCATTTCCAATTTCCACAATGGGTTTGATGATCATACTTCGATTTCCCATCTTTTATGTAAAACCATTCTTAAAGGTGTTTTACGTCTAAAGCCTCCATTCAGAGATCCTACAGCTCCATGGGATTTGACCTTAGTATTAGAATCCTTAGTCCTTCAGCCCTTTGAGCCAGCAGCTATGTGATATCTCAAGTTGCTGTCATGGAAAACTCTTTTTCTGGTGGCCATTACTTTTGCCAGGAGAGTTTCTGAATTGCAGGCCTTATGTGTGAAACATTCATATATGTTTTTTCATAAAGATAGGGTGTTGTTAAGAACCAGTCCTTCTTTTCTACCTAAGGTGGTCTCAGAATCTAGCATTAACTAGACTATCGATTTGCCAGTCTTCTTTCCAAATGTTTCAAATACAGGTGTATACTGCTTGCATTTGCTAGATATTCACAGACAGTTACGTTTCTATCTGGACAGAACTTAATCATTTAGAAAATCAGATCAATTATTTGTATCCTTTTCAAGTTCAGCTTTGGGTAAACCAGTTTCGAAAGTGACCTTATCAAAATGGCTTAGGAATTGTGTTACCTTCATTTACAATCATAATAACCTGAAGTTGCCTGCACCTGTTAAAGTGTATTCCACCAGATCTGTATCCTCTTCAGTTGTTTTCCACTCCAAGGCTTCCATGGAAGAAATATGTGCAGCTGCAACATGGGCTACTCCCCATACCTTTATCACTCATTAAAAATTGGATATGGCCTCCAGGGGAAGAGCATCATTTGGCTGTATGGTGCTTAGGAATATCATTCTTTAGGGCCACCCAGGACCTATAGTAGCTGGGAACTCTGTCCCATTCTTCAAGAATGAATGAAGATTGACAACATCAGATAAAGAAGTTATGTCCGTACCATAACATTCTATCTGTGTTGTCAGTCTTCATTCATTCTTGACATCCAACCCTCCTGCCCCATCCTAAAGACTTCTGGAGGTTTGGACATTTGTTTTGGGAGGATTTTAGGTTTCACCTTAGACAGGACTTCTGTTATTCTTCTATACTTTGGCTGCAAACTCAATCTGAGGTAATGGAGAGAGGGGCATTATGGGTAGAGTCTTAGCTTGAGAGTTTTTTGCCTGGCGTGAGCTGTATAACGGGTGAGCCGGTTCCAATGGGTCGGAACAGAGTCCCATTCACCAAGAATGAATGAAGATCAACAACACAGATGGAACATTATGATAAGGACATAACTTATTTTTTGCAGGTAATCAGAGAGGTCAAATCACAGGAAATATTAAAAAATAATACTGATGGACAGACGCAGACAAATATAGGAAAACAATAATAAAATAATCTTGCTATATATTCCGGACTGATCTAAAGAAATTACTGTTCTGTAATACCTTACTTGGGCAAGGCAAGATGAAATACATGAGCAGTCTTTCTAGTCAGGCTCCCAGACAGAATACTTAATACTCAGAGATTACTCCCTGTAATATCTAAAAATGTTATTTCCAGGCTGGCAGAATGACCTCATCTGGTCATCTGATTTTAGGTCCCCCCACTATTCCCTTTTGAAGTTGAGAGAGGAAATTAGTATAGACGTGTAAAAATGCATATCTAGAGTTTTTCTAATGTTTATGGCAGGCCTGAGGCCAAGAAACAATCACAGCACTTCCCCTCTACTGAAGCCAATGGGTTCTTCTAGACCTACTGTATCTGGTCCTGTTCATCACTGTGGGATGCCTTTTTAATGGTTTAACAGCTCATTTACATTTCCCTTATTTTTCTTAATGTAAGCTAGCTGGTTAACCTCTGCTCTTCTAGTGTTCTTGGTTACAGTATATATATCTAATCAGTTACTAGCTGCATGTATATTTCCTTTCTGTTCAGCAGGATCCACTGTTGGTACATTTTTTTGAAAACTTGCAACTTTACAAATAGATTTTGATATTCAAATGCCATATAGTTCTAATACATTTGTAACACAGTCATCTGCACAAGTCATCTTGGTTTTCAAATGCCATACTGTTCTAATACATTTGTAACATAATCATCTGTACAAATCAGTTTGATATTCAAATGCCACACAATTCCAATATATTTGTAACACAAGCATCTTGTACACATCAGTTTGATATTCAGCAGATATCATTCTTTACAAAACTCCAACTAGCTATGCTGGCGCACTATCCCATATCATCACACATGGGTAGATAATTCCCTCTTCTTGGATCATCATGTCATAATGGTGGGTAGAAAAATCTATCTGGCGCAGCTGATTGCAAATAATATCTCCTCTAGAGCCAAATAAGTCCTTATCTCTATTTTCCATGCTGATCAGGCCAATCTTAGACTACACTGCCTCTTTTGGGATGTATCTTACTAGACATACTAGACATCTGGGGAGACCCTAGAGGTTCCTAGCAAAAAATTAAAAGATTAAGGGCTTAAAAGACCTGAGCTACCAGGAGAGGCTGGATGCACTGTCCATGTATTCATTGTCCTGTAGACTCCTTAGGGGAGATTTGTGTCTTGCTTTTCAAGCCATTAGTGATTTGGCAGTCCAGATCTCTTATATCTCCACAAATTAAACAGTCCAGCGAACACAATCAGAGATCTGAACTTGGTTCAGCAGATAAGCAAATCACAGTGAAGAGCAGATTCATCACGCAATGACTGCCCATTCTGTGGGACAAACTTTCACTCCAGATCAAACAATCTGATACATCATGGTGTTTCAAAAATGAGTCAGACAATTGGATGAGCGTTCACAAATTTATCTATCAGCGTGACTGGCCTGTTGCTCCTTAAAAAGCAAGGCAAGGTCTAAAGATAGGTACTGGCAAGGCATAAAAGGCTACATGGCCTGATTGCCGTGCATTTTCTATGATTTCTATGATTTTTGTACCTTGTACCAACTTCAGCAAGTGTTTTATCTACTAAGTGAATTCCAGTTGCCTAGGGTTTAGTCTGGATTTTATCCCTGTATGTTACTGGATCTGAAAGAAAACAACTTTCGGTACTGTAATACTTTTTCTGGCATGATCTGTTGTGTACTTACATATTATTGCAACCAGATTTTTGCGGCAATGCTAGTTGCTTCTGTTTAGGTCAAGCAGTAGCAGTACAGTGTTATGAAGGTTAGACACGTGTGTCTTCTGTAATGTTTTAGTAGTTTTATGAAGGTTTATCATTGAAACGGCTGAAAAAAACTGAAGTTGGAAAAGTAAGGTTTGAAAAATAGGTTTCCCCTTTACCACCAACATCTCGTGTCAGTTTAAGCGAGTCCCATTCCACTTTCAAGGCATTCCTTTGACATGCTGCCGGTCGGTGAAGGAAAGAGATCTATTTTCAAAATCTTTACTATTCTTCTCACAGCCGATTCAATGGCAAACCTACCCTAAGACTACAAAAACACTACAGAAAGTAATAGCAAGCACCTAATCTGCTGTTTAAATTCCGCTTGTGTGCAATATCATCCGCTTAACTGCCACACTCCTTTCAGAACCAACAGACATACACACGTAACCACTGCAATCACAGAAATCAAGGCTTGACGTCTTTAAAGGACGCTTCCCACAAATCTTAAAAATTATAAGTCCTAACATTTTTTAAAACCACCACCAATATCCCAGCAGACTTTCTGACAGTGTACCCTTCCATATTACACTTTAGTGATGCCGTTTCAGTAGAAATTAACACAGTTAAAAGATGACGCAAAATCTGGTTGCGATAATACGTAAGTACCATCTGTTGCATTATGTTTTGCATTTTATTAGAACGCCCATTGCTAACAATGTGAAAGTGTTATATGGTTATAAGTGCTATTCTGAAATAACATGAACTGTATTTATCTGATTGGAAATGTGGTAGTGGGTGTCTTGACTGCAATTGTGACATTTTGATTTCAAGTTTTATAGCAACAGAGAAGTGATATACACTATCAAAAGGAGACACATATTGTTAGCAGCATAGCCTGTTGTCATGCAGCTGTGACATAAAGCAAGATATGGCATTTTAAAATATCTGTGGTGGGCAGCATTTGACCCTGTACTGTTGAGAAAAACAAAAGACTGGAACACATATTGCTAACAACACAGGACTACTGTCCACTGACAGGCTGTATTCTGAAATGTCTGAAGTTGATCCAACTGGAACTGTGACATTTTGCATTGTACTTCTCAAACTAATTCTAGAAAAGCAATGTCTGGCTTTGTGGTATTTTTACTGGAGATGTTTAATTCTTCTTTGCATTTTATAATGACAGAAGGGATTTAAAGAACAAAAAAGTAACCTTTAGCAGCTGTGGGGGGCTGTCTTGGCCTATGTTCCCATTTCCATAGCTAACAGAGGTGCCTGGAGAATAAGTGAATAATGATAAATTTGCACTGCTGTAGGTACTGTCTGTGTTTTTTTATTTTATTTTATTTCAGTGTCATATTGCCAACTAAATTTGCAGTCTTTGCTTGTTACAGTCTTGATGCAGCAAGCAGCAGCACAACTTTGCAAATAAGAATTTTAACTTTGATTGGAGAGGCAAATGGAGTATACTGTGAGTTTGGAAAGATATATCCTCCCTTCCCTTCAATAATTATGCTTCTGAGTTTTTGAGGAGCATCCTTTATAAGCCACTATTAGAGCATATTCTTTTCACCAGTCAAAATTCAGGACTTTAAATAGAATTCTTAATCCATGGTATAATTTGCTGGTTTCGTAACGATGCATGTCCCTAAAGCTTGGCAGGACTCATAGCTCAAGAATTCTGGATATCAACTGCATATCTGACAGAGCATGAGTCTTGGTTGCAGATGTTCACCATTAGAGTGATCCTTTCCACAGTGAATGCATGACTTTTGGCTAGTTTTATGATGAAGCTCCAGTTTCTGTTCCTCCAAAACGTTACTGGTCTGTCCCACTCTTGCTTCAGTGTGTTTCCTTGTGTGAGTTTCTGTACCCATGGGTAATAGGTCGTATAGTTCTTTCTTCTTCTTCCTGCTCCATTTCCTATAATGATTCAGAGGATCCTGAGGCTATTCAGACAGACAAGGACAGTGACTCCGCTCTCCCAGTCACATCTCCTGTGAATGACTTTTCTTTTGGAGACTCCTTCAGGCCTTTGAGGAATGGTTGATCTTGAGCTCTAAGCTTCTGGAGAAGAAACCCGAGAAGGTTTGGGTTGTCCCTCCCTTGGTTTTAGGAAGCTTTCAATGTAGTCTGAAGCAACCCTAGCACTGTCCCTTTGATCACTCCCTTAAAAGTGTATGCCTTGTATAAGCTGTTGACTGAGTGGATAGAGCATCACAGTGCTGACCTCCCTTATGGGAGGGTGGAGGTCATTCCTTTCCATTAATATTCTCACTCTGAGGTTGCTGCATCTCAGACAAAGAACAGTCAAATAAGTATAACCTAAAACGGTGTCATTTTTCTCCTTGTGCATGTGATTTTGGATAATTAAAAAATTAAAACACACACACACACACACACACACACACACACACACACACACACACACACACACACACACACTACAACATGAGTAAAAATACATTACTTGTGTGTCGAATGAGCAAACAGGAACAAGCACTAAAGATCCTGAGGAAGAGGATCCATGTTATAGTGGGACAGAGTCATTGAGAAACTTTCCCAGCTGGGGATTAACCCTTATGTCACACTTAAATAGGGTCATTGAGGAGCTCTGCTTCACATGAAGTGGGAGTTTATTCCAGAGGAGTGGCAATCTCTGGGAGATATCTGTCTCTCCAACCTGTTCTGTTTATGTCACAGGCTAGGTTGAGATCCCTGGAGCATGTGACTTTTGTCCCGTTTGATTTGCGGAGATACAGCATTTCCATTAGGACAGGGTCAGAGATCTCTCTCTAGGCAAGGCACAGGTTGCCTCTCAGCAGCCTGCAGTATACAGAATACAGAGACAGGGCCTTCAGTCTTTTCGTGTAGGTCATGTTTTGGAGGCCTCAGTTTTCTTGGTTAGAAACCTCTGTGGTTTCTCCAGTTGTTGCAGGTGTTAGGTGAAGTACATGCAAAAGGAAGCATTGTACTCAATTAGTGGTCTAATGAGAGTTAATTATAGGGGAGTTGTAACATCCTTAGTCTTGGATGCTATGCCCTTATTTATGAAATGAGCAATGTAGAAAGCTTTCCTTACCACTGTGGAGACATGGTGATGGAAGTTTAAATTGTTGTCAATCTGTGTTCCCAAGTCTCTTACCACTGTGTTTGAGCTTAGGGGGTGCTATCTATAATTTAATTTGCAGGGGCCACTTCTTTCTCAAAGGGGATAATGATGCACATTTTTGTGTTTAGTTTTAGAGCGTGACTGGCACCAGCCATTAGTCTGTGTTAGTCCCTTTTGTAATATGATAACATCTTTGGGGGACTAGTTTGAAGTAATCTGTGAACTTGGTAAGCCACAGGACATCTACTTTCACCTGGATGTCTGAGAAGTAGATTCCAAACAGTAGAGGGCCCAGCACAGATCCCTGTGTTACACCACTGGTAGTCAGTTTACTGGTGCAGGTGGGATCCCCAACTTTGACAATATATAGTCTGTCAGTGAGCCAGTTTGCTACCTGTCTAGTAATTTATGGGTTAATCTCCAGCTGGGAGAGGTTCTCAATGATACCTGAGTGGGGGATTGTGTTGAAGACCTTGGCTAAGTCAAGGTAGGTGGTGTGCACTGCTTTGCCTTCATCCAGGGTTTTGGTAACATTCTTAATGAAATTTACCAGGTTTAATAAGCAAGACCTGCCCTTAACATAGCCAGACTGGGTCGGGTTAAGAGTTTAGAGGTTGCCTATGTCCTTATTGATAAGGTCCATGATGATTCCTTCCAGGAGCTTGCAGATAAGGCTGGTTAGGCTTGTGTGTCTATAGTTCCCAGGGTTGGTTGATGGACCCCCTTTGTTTAAGGGGATTACTGTTGCTGTTCTTCACACTGCTGGAACAAAGCCAGTGCTCAGGCTATGTTTGAAGAGAGTGCCATGTGGTTCTGCTAAGTCTTGTTTTAGATTGTTTAGTAAACAGGCTGGGATGTTATCTGGTCCCATGGAGCCTGTGTTTTTAGTGGATATTACCTGCTCTTTGGGTATTTTTGCAGTGTTGTTACATGCCACTGTAATTTTTGATAGTGTACATTTTCGGGGATTTCTATTTGCTGTTGTGCTGTTTAGTATTTTATGGAAGAATGAATTTATTAGTGTCAGCATTTGCCTTGAGAGTAGGAACTTTTTTTATACATTGATGTGCTCCCAGCTACTTGTTCATGTCTTTTATAGTGCTCTGCATATGCATTTTGAGGTTAAGTTGCTATTCAATGTCACACCAAGATATTTCACTGTGGTACTGTTCTTGTGGTTCCAGTTCACCTCCTTAGGACAATTCTACTTTCTTGTTTGATGCTGTTATGAGAACAGTTTCCAGACAGAAGTAACTTTCTTTTTTTCTCATTAAAAACAAAGTTTACTCTGCTTTTATCCGTTTTTCAAAACCTTTGTATCAGACATCTTTTTTTTTTTTTTTTTGCTTTTTCACTATGGATTTGAGTTGAGAAATCCACATATTGGATGAGATGAACTCCATTGGTGTGTAGGTGTATTTGATTCATGAAGTCTGTAAGATGTAGAGTCCCTAATATAGGACCCCCTGAAACTCCACTGTCAGATGTAGTAGTATGAGATACTGCATTTCTTTTTCAAACTGTTAGATCTGAAGTAGTTACTTCATTTGTTCTGCAACCTGTGGGTCTCGGATCCGACCGGCAGCTTTCCAAGCTTCAAGATCCGAGCTCCTAGCTCCTCCCCTCTACCCACAATCCCCTGTCACCACCACACTACCTCAGATCGTTTTTGCCGCGGCTTGAATCACAAGCATCTTGAGAAGAGCTCCTGAGCTTAGTAACAGGGAAGTGAATTTTTTTTCAAGAAATTTTCTTAAAACTTTAATAAATTAAAAAGAAGAGTGTTGAGAGTGTTTCTCTGCCCTTTTTATTTTCGGGATTGCGTTTTATTCAGTTAACCCTCCCCTAGGTGTTTGGGCGTGTGAGTGTGTGTGTCAGGAAAATGGCCGAAGGCCATGCTATTTTTTCAAAGTGCACTGGGTGTGGCCATAAACTTTCCCCAGCTGATGGCCACACTCAGTGTGTTATATGCCTGGGGGTTGCCCATTTGTCTTCAGACTGCCAGGTTTGCGCAGCCTTCAACCCCCGGGCTGTGAGGGACAGGAGGAACAGGCTTATTCTGGCGGGATTGCTTCCCCCGGAGGAGGCCTCTTCCTCCTCTCCCTCCAAGGTGCAGGCTGCCCAGATAGCTTCGGCACCCCTGTTTCCCTCGACTCAGGCTGGGACTCAACCTCCCACTTCTGCCTTGAGTACAAGGGAAGTTCAGTCTTCTCCTTCTAGGGAAAAGCACAGGGAGAAGCACAGACACAAGAGGCGAGCCGAGCCTCATCCCTCGGCTCTGCCTTCAAAAACTGTTAAATCACCTCCGAGGGTGTCCGGACCTTCTCCTTCTCGGCTCCGATCTCCTTCCTTCTCGCCGAGCCGGAGGAGGAGCTCCTATCACCCTCGAGGTCGTCGAGGCGGCCTTCCAGGCCCGCCTCTACGACCTCCTCTAGATCTACTAGGTCTCTCTCCGACGCCGATATGGACAGGATGATGCGTTGGTTTTTGCAGACCCAAATGCAGATGGGGGTGCTCCTGCCTCCCCCTCCACAGGGGGGGGAGTGCAGCTTCAATATTTGCCCCGATTTCTCCTTCTTCAACTCGGATCTGGGTTTTGGAGTCTTCGGATCCAGGCCCTTTTGGAGCCGGGGTTTTGTCGGCGCCAGTGGCCCAAGCCTTCTCGACGCCGACCATACCCTCGAGTATCTCGGATCCGAGCTCTCGAGGCCGTGGGCCAGGCGTCGGATCCTTGGGAGCGGGTGCATCTTCGGCGCCGCCTATGTCAGAGAGCACCTCCCTTTCGGATCCGATGGCTTCGGCTCCGACCCCGATCCCTATCTCGGAGCCGAGGAGACTGCTCTCGGGGCCGGAAGAGAGTAGTTCTCCCTCGGCGTTCGAGGTAGTGGAGAGGGTACTGTTGAGGTCTTCCAGGTCCCCGACTCGGGCTTTGGATCCTTCCGCTCCCCTACTGCATACGGGTCTAACTTCCATCAACCTTCCATCGGGACAGCCGGCTCAGACCCTCCAGTTGGTTCCCTCGGAGGAACAAGAGGCCGTTGACGAGCCCTCTTCTGATAGTCCCACCTAGGAGGTGCCTCGTAAACGGACGTGTAAAAGGAGGCACATGGACTCCCCCGAGTCCATCACCACAGATAGGGACTTAGAGGAAAGGGAACTTTCCCCAAGGTCACCCCCCCGAGGATGTCTCCTTTGGAGACATCATGGAAATGTTGCGTATTGGGGGGGGGGGTGGTCTGCCCAAAAACCTTCCTTGGATGAGTCCGTATTTCTGGAGGTGTTTGAAGCGGGCCCATCTACCTCCTGGGTGTCCCCACCGGCAGATCCCCTGGTAGATCTCCTGACTACCAGGGCTTGGCAGGAACCCGACACCGTGGAGCCTATCCCACGCCGACCGGATAAAATCCTTAGCCCCCCCTTCAGATATGCAGGCTTGGGCCAAAGGGTCTCCAGTTGATGCCATGTTGGTGGCTGCTGCCACTAAGACAGAACTCTCCCAGGAGAGCTCCACGGTCCACCCGCCGGACAAGGAGTCCCGGGCGCTGGACCGTATAGGGAAGCGGACCTTTGCTTCAGCAACCTTCTCCGTGAGGGCGCTGAATTATATGGCGCATGTCATCAGGCTGCAACGGGATTTGATCAAGGAATACACTGCAGCTCCACCAGAGTCCATGTCGGTCGAGGACAAAACCGTGTTCTTGACACGTATGGCCACTCTCAAGTCCATTTCAAATACGTCCATGCGGCTACTGTCTTATGCTACGGAGGGAGCCGCAAGGGCCAGCGGGGCAGGTGTTGTCTTGAGACGTCACGCCTGGCTCCGTCTTTGTAATTTCGCGGATCCTTTCAAGGCGTCCTTCGCGAACGCACCCTTTGACGGCTCTTCACTTTTTGGCAAGACCGTACGCGATACACTACTCCAAAGCGAGAAGGACTGGAAGACGCTGTCTGCCGTAGGAGTCCGCTTCTCGAGCCCCCAACGTTCCTTCTCAAGGAATCAGAGGTGGCAAAAGAAGCTGTGGTTCCGCAAGTCTCAGCAATCCTATCCAGCTTCGGACTCCGCGCCCTCCAGAGGCAGAGGAGGGCAGGGTGGATGCCGGTCCGGAGGCAGAGGGGGACCGCGTAACTTCGGGTCTAGGGAGCCTTTCTCCAAGAGACCCGCGCAACAGCCCTGAGGGCTTACCCGACTATCCAGCTCTGGAGACAGTCGGGGGGGTGTTTAACGAAGCACCTGTCAATGTGGGAGTCCATCACAAACTTTCGATGGGTGCTCCGAATTATATCCAGAGGCTACAAAATTCCCTTCCTATTTCGTCCTCCCTCAGGTGGTCGCCTCCCCGATGTCCCACCCAATCAAAGAAATGCAGCGACTGTAGAGATTTAAAATTTGTTAGAAAAAAGAGCCATCCAGCGGGTCCCCCAGACCAATCCGGATCGGGCTACTACTCAAGGTTCTTTTTAGTGCCAAAGAAGACGGGGGACCTCAGGCCCATTCTAGACTTATCCGCCCTGAACATGTTTGTCCCCAAAGAAAAGTTCTGGATGGTCACTCTACAATCTATTCTCCCCTTAATGCAGGAGAACGACTGGATGTGCTCTATAGACCTCAAGGACACGTACTACCACATTCTGATGGACAGACAGTCCAGGAGGTTCCTCCGCTTCCGGCTAGGGGCCAGTTATTACCAGTTCAGGGTCCTTCCGTTCGGACTCACCTCAGCCCCCAGGGTGTTCACCAAAGTCATGGCAGTGGTTGCGGCCCACCTGAGGCTTCAGGGCATAAGGGTCTTTCCGTACCTAGACGACTGGCTCCTCACAGCAACCAACAGGCATCAGCTTTGTACCGCAAGGGACTATGTGCTGTCTCTTGCCGACAGCTTGGGCATTTCAGTCAACATACCGAAGTCTTTTCTTCATCCTGTGCAAGCATTAGATTTCATAGGAGCCAGACTAGATTCCCGATCTTCTCGGGCCTTCTTGACCTTGGACAGGCTGTCCAGCCTCTCACTCCAGGTTTTGGCTCTTCTTCACACCAAAGCTCCGCCAGCGGAGTTAGTGCTGAGAGCACTAGGCTCGATGGCAGCGGCTATCGCCCTCTCTCTCCATGCTCGCCTAAGGATGCTTATATTACAGTGGACACTCCAAGTTCATTGGTCACTGTTACTCCACTTATTGAACACTCCTATCCCCCTGAGCAGAGTTTGCAGGAAATCCCTCCTTTGGTGGCTTAACTCCCCAGAACTCAGGCAAGGGAGACCCTTTGTGATCCCCCCCCCCCAAGGCCACGTTAACCATGGATGCTTCTCGCCTAGGGTGGGGGGTGGGGCATTGTTTGGGCAGAAACGTCCAAGGTACGTGGACCTTGTCGGAGACCGCCTTGCACATAAATGTTCTGGAGATGAGGGCGGTGCTTCTAGCGTTGCAGGCTCTCCAAGACCTTCTACCTCTAGGAACGATTGCAATACAGACGGACAATATGTCAGTGGTCTGGTATATAAACAAACAAGGGGGAACCAGATCCTACCCTCTTTGTCGAGAAGCCATGAGAGTTTGGGAATGGGTGATATCCACCAACCGCTTTCTGTTAGCAACGCACATTCCGGGATGATCCAACATTCTGGCGGACAAATTGAGTCAAGTAATTCTCAGTCCTTACGAGTGGTCTCTCAATCCGAAAGTTGCGAAGGAAATTTTCCACAAGTGGGGTTGGCCTCGCTGCGATCTTTTTGCTACCCCCCAAAACACAAAATGCAACGAGTTCTTCGCAATTCTTCCCCCAGAAGGGGAAAGCCCCAGAGACGCTCTGATTCATGCTTGGCCTCCCGGTCTACTCTATGCTTACCCCCCGCTTCCGCTCATGGCGAAGTTCATTCAGAAAGCTGCACGGTTGGGGAGCAAAATTATCCTCATAGCCCCATTCTGGCCTCGTCAAATCTGGTTTCCATACCTGCGGTCTCACAGTCTCTCCTCCCCTTTAATCCTGGATCCCATTCCAGATCTGATATCGCACCCAACGGGGTGCCCAACACCGAACCTGGTAAACCTCAAGCTCGCGGCTTGGTTGATCCAGTTCCACTAATGGCAAGGACTCCCAGTATCTCGTCACCAGTGAAAACTATTCTGGTAGCGGCTCATAAACCGTCCACCAGGAAAATCTATAATAGCAAGTGGAAACGATTTTCTATCTGGGCTAACAGCCAAGGTCTCAACCCCTTTACTGTTCCGATTCCTACAGTCTTGGATTTTTTGTCCATGATTTTTGAACAAGGAGCCAGTGCATCAACGGTAAAAGTACAGTTGGCAGCAATATCCCATTTTCATGTGGGAGATGGATTAGGATCTCTAGCATCTACAAAATTGTGTAAGACATTCTTGCGTGGAGTTTTCCTTCTCAAGCCACCAGTGAAATCCATGACTCCCCCTTGGGACTTAACCTTTGTTCTGCAAGCCTTAACGAAACCTCCTTTTGAACCTGCAGCTTCTGTACCCCTTAATTTTCTGTCCTGGAAAACAGCATTCTTGGTGGCCATAACTTCTGCTAAAAGGGTTTCAGAGCTCCAAGCTTTGTGCATGAAACCTCCCTATCTTATTTTTCACAATGACAGAGTGTCTCTCAGGACTAACCCGTCTTTCTTACCAAAAGTGGCATCTGTGGCAAATATCAATCAGACTATCAATCTGCCAGTGTTTTTCAAAAATTTTCAAAATAAGGGAGAATACATGTTGCATACACTAGACGTACATAGACAGTTGCGTTTTTACCTGCACAGGACCAAAGACGTTCGTAAGGCTGATCAACTCTTTGTGTCATTTGCTCCTTCATCCATGGGAAAACCTATATCCAAAGTGACACTGGCTAATTGGATTTGTCAATGTATTTCTCAGGCTTATAAGGCATCAGGCAAAACAACCCCATTTAAAATCCGTGCACATTCCACAAGGTCCATCGCAACTTCTGCAGCCTTCTGGTCCAGGATGCCGTTGGACGACATATGTTCAGCAGCCACTTGGTCTTCTGCTCATACGTTTATTTCTCATTATAAGCTGGACATGATATCTAGAAGCAGGGTGTCCTTTGGCTCCGCGGTGCTTCGGAATATCCTCCCATAGACCACCCAGGTTTCTTTGTTTAGGTAGCTGGGGACTCTGTCCCACAGGTTGCAGAACAAATGAAGTAACTACTTCAGATTTAGAAGTTATGTACTCACCATAACGTTCCATCTGAGTAGGTACTTCATTTGTCTGCAACCATCCCCCCCTGCCATCCCCCTAACCTGTATCGGGTTTCTAGGATCATTTGTGGTTCTTAAGAATATCTGAACCTGTTTATTACAGGTTTTTCAGGTGACGCAGCAAAACCGATCTGAGGTAGTGTGGTGGTGACAGGGGATTGTGGGTAGAGGGGAGGAGCTAGGAGCTCGGATCTTGAAGCTTGGAAAGCTGCCAGTCGGATCCGAGGTCAGATCTGAGACCCACAGGTTGCAGACAAATGAAGTACCTACTCAGATGGAACGTTATGCTGAGTACATAACTTCTAATTCTGTGTTATGGAGATGTATCTCTTGAACCAAAATATTACTACCTTGATGCAACCTTTTGCATGTAGTCCGTGTAACAGAGAAAAGAGTTGCTGTAAAAAGTATTTTATTGCAGTTGCTGCATGTTCCACTAACTTTGTGAATACATTTTGATTGCTATGCCCAGGTTGAAAACTATACATGTTCTGTAGTCCTTTACATATGGGATCGTAGCTGATCCTCGGCTCCGACTCGGCCTATTTACAAGTTGGAAGACTTCTGGTTGGCTTGTGGCTAGGTAGGTATCCCATGGTGCACCAGTACAATCCCCAGATCTCATTTGCCACAACGACGAGTTTGGTTGTGCTTCTCTTTGGCTCCGGCTATGTGATTGCATTTATTTCCACTTTTACTAAAATTTCTTGGCTATTTAGTTTAAAACAGTTTAATATAGTTAAAACTGTTACTGCTTATAGTAATTAGTTATTGTAGTTGTTGTTAGAGTTGTTAGCTTTTACTTGCACCATTTGGTGCAATTTTTGGCCTTTGGCCTTTTCTTACTTCGTTGGTATTACGTGTACTGGTTTATCTTGCTTGGATTAGTGTAGGTGCCTTTTGCGCACTATTATTCTGTGTGTGTTGATAGAGTTTTGGCAGTTTTCCACTTGTTAGTTAGCCTAATTAATTAGCTTGTTGTTAGCATTGTTGGATTGCTAATATTGTTAACAGAACTACGTTCTGTTTGTGATTGACATAAGCCTGAATTTGTGAATTGTATGCATTACTGTTCCTGTTGAGTGATATTTTCTTACTTTCTCTGACTTTTGGGTCTGTTTCAGTTAGAAGACCCTATCTCTTCCTTGCCCGGGGTTGGCCCATTTAACTTAGAGGACTTAGTCCTCATGGTTTCTTTTCCTTCCTGAAGGGCTAGGCCTGTTTAAATTAGAGGACCTAGTCCTCCTTCTTTCCTTTCTCTGTGTGCATGTGTCCTATACTGTAGAATGTCTAAAGAGAGTAAGGATCATAAGCCATCCGGTTTTAAGAAATGTATTAAGTTCTCTCAAACATGTCTATAATGGATGGTCACGGTAACTGCGTTTACTGTTTAGGGGCCATCCATTTACAGGAGATCTGTTTATTTTGTCATGCATTTAGTCCTATGGTGTTGCAGGAAAGGAAGAACAAGCTCATCCTAAAAGGTCTTCTTAAATCTTCCTTCGAGGAAGATTTGTCTAGTTCCTCATCATCCTCTAAATCTACCAAGGGAAAGTCAAAATCTTCTAAGAGGCCCTCATCGGCACCGGCTGGTGTCTTGGAGCCACCTCTTAAAGTTTCAAAAACTGTCTCATCAGCTCCACAGACCTCGGAGCCGACTGGGAGCGGTATTGTTGTTGCAGGGTCATTTCCAAGTATTTTGGAGCCGACCGCTGAGACTGTTGAGACTACTTCTCGGAGCCAGCTTATGGACCTTCTACCGGCCACCTTGTTATTGAAGTCTCCTGTAGCTCCGAGATCTTGATCTCCTACTATGTCATCCAGGTCTTCCAGGAGTTTATCGGAAGAAGATGTGGAGAGGGTAGTGCTGTGACTTTTGAAGTCTTATCCTTTGCCTAAATTGTTGGCTCCGACCCAGTCGGCTCCGGAGCCACTCGAGCCCGTTCAACCATCTGTGTTCATTCCTCCTCTGAGCCATGCTGGTCTTTCGGAGTGCTTGGTACCACTGGTGGAACCTTCGGCTCCAGCTCCCCTTGTGGCTGTTTTGGAGCCGAGTTCTGCTCCGACACTTTCGGTGCCATTCGTAGTGTCCAGGGGCCGAAGCTCTCCAGTCGGCCCCGACAGGGATGCTTGGAACCAAACTTCTTTGGTTCCGAGTCTTCCTCTGAACGCATTCGCTAGGGTGAGTTTGGACAGTGCGTCTATCTTGGAGCTGATGGCTCTGGTGCCGACGCATCCTCTGTCTCCTCGGAACCGGAGAGGTCGGCATTCAAGATGATGAGGAGTGTGCTTTCCCGATTGTCAGCTCCTACCAGAGGTACCGGCACTCTTCCCCCTATAGCACCTACTTCTGTTTGGGCTCTTACTCCCTCCAACGGCAGCAGAGACGCCCAGCCTCAGGAGCCACTGACTGGTGGCCCCCACTCTTCCAAGACCTCCCTGGAATGTCCTTCTGAGGAGCCCACACAAAAGAGGACTTGTAAGAAGAAGCATGTTGACTCCCAGGATGAGTCTTTGACATCTAACACTGACCTCGAGGAGTCGGAAGGGTCCCCTAAGTCGTCCTCTGATGATGTCTCCTTCGTAGACATTCTAGAGATCCTTAAACAGAGGTGTGGCTGACCCACTGTCACCCCTTCTGATGAGGAGTCAGTGTACCTGAAGGCGTTCGGGTGTCAACCTTCTGCCTCTTGGGTGTCTCCATCCTTCGATGAACTGATGGATTTAGTTAGTCGAAAGGTGTGGGATACTCCTGATGCTGTGGAGCCAGTCCCCAGGAGACCGAACAAGTTCCTTTCTCCCCCTTCAGGAAAAGACTTTTTATCTAAAGGTGTGCCTGTAGATGCCATGTTGGTGGTGGCGGCCACTAAGAAGGAGCTAGCTGAGACTTCTTCTTCTGTTCATCCACAGAATAAGAAGTCTCGAACGATGGACAGATACTGGAAGCATATCTTTTCTTTAGCGGCATTTACCCTTAAATCGCTGAATTACCTTACTTACTTTACGAGGCTTCAGAGAGATCTCCTTAAAGAGTTAGGAGACTCTTTACAAGGTACATGTACTGAGGGAGTCCCTGACAAGGTTTCTGCCCAGTTGTGTACCTTGAACTCTATCATTAACTCTTCCATGTGGCTTATTTCGTATGCGGTCAATGGAGCGAGTAGAGCAGCAGGTTCAGGAATTTCCCTGAGGCGTCATTCCTGGATGCATTTGTGTAACTTTGCGGAACCATTTAAGTCTACCTTTACCAACTCTCCCTTCGATGGTTCCTTATTGTTTGGATCCAAGGTAAAGGACACTCTCACCCGGTGCAAGCAAGAAGGAAAAACACTCTCTGCCATGGGAGTACGTTTTACTTTTCCTTCTAGACCATAACCTAAGGGTCAGAGGGGCTGTAAGATGTGGTTCAAGAAGTCCCAGAGGTTTTTCCAGGAGGCACAGGGTGACTCCTCCTTCAGAGGCAGAGGAGGAGGAAATGGTAGACATCGCCCTAGAGGCAGGGGCGGTCTGCAAAACCAGGGAGGTCGCGATTCCATTTGGTGCCGGCCTTACCAGAACTCCTGATGTGGGGCCTGACTGTGCTTCTCTGGGGCCAGTAGGGGGTCGCATTTCTTTGTATCCAGAAGCCTGGCTAAGTATCACTCAAGACAAGTGGGTACAATGAATTATTACCAGAGGTTATGTCATACCCTTTTCTCTTCCACCCTTTGTTCCCAAAACAATCCCAGATGTTCCATCCAGTCACAGGGATCAGGCAACTGTGGAGTTCAACAAGTTACTGTTAAAAAGAGTCGTTCAAACCGTCCCAGCAGACCAAATAGGATCCGGAACTTACTTCGGATTTTTGTCCCAATGGTCCTTTCAGCACCTTCCATTATCCCATCACATTCTGCTAATAGAATCTTGCAAGAGGGACCTCCTTTGGTGGACATTACCCAACCAACTGACCACAGGCGCTTTATTTGTTCCTCGCCAACCCATTGCCACTGTGACCGCGGATGCCTCACAGATAGGGTGGGGGCATTATCTAGGCAGGACTGTCCAAGGCACATGGCAAGATCATGAGGCTCACCTGCATATCAACGTTCTAGAGATGAGGGCAGTGCTCCTGGCATTGCAAGCACTTCACAACCTTCTTCCTGTGGGGACAATTGCAATAAAGTTAGACAACATATCGGTAGTATGGTATATCAACAAACAGGGCAGAACCAGATCTTACCCACTCTGTCAAGAGGCCATGCAAGTTTGGAAATGGGCGATATCTTGTCAGTGTTTTCTGGTGGCAACGCACATTCTAGGGACGACCAACGGGATAGCCGACAAGCTAGCCGGGCGATCCTGAGGTCTCACGAGTGGTCTCTGAATCAGGAAACAGCGGAATAGATTTTCCGCAGTTGGGGACAGCCTTGCTGTGATCTACTTGCCAGCCCAATCAATGCCAAATGCAGCAGCTACTTTTCCCTCATCCCCCTTCCGGGGGAGTCACCCAGAGATGCACTTGTTCACGATTGGCCCCAGGTCTCCTGTATGCTTTTCCTCCCTTTCCTCTCATTCCCAGAAAGGCTCATCCAGACTCTGCTACACTTTGCTGTGAAGGAAAGGTTAGTTTGCTGTTACTTTTTGTATTTCTGTATTGCCTTTCTATATTTTGAATACTGTAGTTTGTTTTCTTTATCTTGTGTTTTGCTTGCATTCTGTTTTAAACAGCATATTAAAACTTCAAAAGAGACCACAGCTCTCTCTGTTCTGAGTCAAGCAGAAATAAGAACTGATTAATTAAGGACTCATTCATAAGACAGAAGAGGTCACTTAAGGTTAATCACTTGTTAACAGAGGGGGTGGAGCTAGGAACTAAAATTTCTATTTAAGGAGTAAACTAAAACATTTCAGAGCTTTACCAGAAAGGCTCATCCAGACTCTGCTACACTTTGCTGTGAAGGAAAGGTTAGTTTGCTGTTACTTTTGTATTTCTGTATTGCCTTTCTATATTTTGAATACTGTAGTTTGTTTTCTTTATCTTGTGTTTTGCTTGCATTCTGTTTTAAACAGCATATTAAAACTTCAAAAGAGACCACAGCTCTCTCTGTTCTGAGTCAAGCAGAATTTTTCCCTCCCTCCCACCCATTTAAGTTCTCTTGTTAAATACCACTGTCTTTCTAGTTGCCCGCCTCTTATGTTAATCTGACCATATATCTCATTTCTCTCTACTTTCACTGGCTTATGTGAGTAATCACAAAACCATCACTTTTGAAATCCCACCCCTTCAATTATTTAAATTTATTGGCCATCCTACAGTATTTCATAGTACCAAAATAACCACCCCTTTCAGTCCATCTTGCTGTTTTAAAAATAGTAACTCTCCACTAAACCTTAACTTTTTAAACAGGTAAAACTCAAGTTACCTACTTTCATATCTAACTTCTCTAGTGCACACTGCAGAGTGCATTCTTTTCAATCTTACCTTTAAGCATCCCTGTTACTGGCACTTTCTCTAATACCTAAAAATATCATCTCTACTTGACTCCAAGTAGACTTTTCTCTATCTGTTAAACCTAGCACTTGCTCCTACAGTACTTATTACCTTGATACGGCACTCTTATAGATAGCACCCCAAAAAGGCAAAACCCCATTTCTCGGTCACCCACATCCCCCGGAATCTCTTTTAAAGTTTTTTTGTCTAGTCCTTCTAGCATGTCGAGGGATCAGTTGCTAGTGTCCTCTCCTGCTCAGCTGGTGAACCTGGGAATATTGAGGCAATGTTACAATTGCCTCATGTACACAGACAACCCTCTCCTCCTCCCACAAAACACAAATACATGCGAGAGATGCAACTATACGGCCAAACTGGAGGCTGAGCTCTCTCAACATAGGACTGGCAAGACCAGTCAGGAGGAGAAGGTTACCACACACACTATAGACCCAGTCTCACATAGTACCATCACAACCTCAAATCATACACATAAACACACAAAGACATACTCGGCGGCTCTGATCAAAAATCTACCAAAACAGCAGAGGCCACCAAAGCAGACACCCAAACAACCACCACCTCAGAACACAACACCTGCAACACATAGACCTCACAGTCAGAGTGTCAAACAGTCACAGCCCTTAAGGCCAAACACAATGCCAGACACACTAGTCATTGGTGACTCCATAGTCAGACACACTGGCGTCCGCTCACCAGACTGAGTAAGGAGAAGGTCACAGTAAGCTGCCTGTCGGGTGCTAGAATCCGCCACATAACGCAAGCACTCAGGTCTCTCAACAGCAGGTACAAATGACTCAGTCATTGTCCACGCTGGTGTAAGCGACCTGAGGCGTACCTCCTTGGACTACATGAAAAGAGACATTGAGGAGCTCTCTGATTATGTAGCCCAGGCAGGTATGACCCTGACCTTGAGCAGTATCCTACCTTCACCAAGAATGATGCCACAATACAGAGATAAGATGATCAGCTTTAACAATTGGCTTAAACTCTGGTGTCATTCAAAGGGGATCCAATGTCTGTCTGCCTGGGATGACATGCTGGACAAGCCACGCTGCTTCGCAAAGGGCGGCTTGCACCTGTCACCCCTGGGATTCGGATATTGGCAAAGGCTCTTGCCACCCCATAGTGCCTTTTTAGGCAAGGCTCAAATTCTAAACCTACCACCCTAGAACACAAAAAAGGAAAAAAACTAAGGGTAATGCTGCTCAATGCCAGAAGTCTAAATCTCAAAATGCACGCACTCGAGGCCCTTCTCAGTATGGAGAACATCGATGTCTGTGCAGTGACAGAAACCTGGTTCAAGGCTCCTGAGAGCACCCCAGCACTATCAGGTTTTACCTCTTATCATGCGTTCCGGCCCCAAAATCCGGACAATACCAAGAAAGGAGGGGGGGTATCCATATTCATCAAAGACACCCACACCTCAAGACTGGTGGCAATGCACGATGCATCGGAGACCATCCAGGTGCAATTAACCATAGGCAAGACTGCTCTGCAAATTGTAGCATGTTACAGGCCACCCTCACAAACTCAGGAACCTCACATGGCCTTCCTGAAAACACTAGAGGGGATAAATGTATCACCAAACACCATCATACTAGGTGACTTCAATTACCCTAATATAGACTGGGAACACTACTCAAGCCCAAACACCCTAGCCCAAAAGTTCCTGGAATTCATAAACTCAAATGCCATGGAACAACTAGTCACCATCCCCACAAGAGGAGAAAACATACTTGATCTCATCATCACGAACATGGGAGCACAATGTTCAACACCGGAAGTATACCCCTCACTGGTGAGATCAGATCACAAACTAATCTCGCTGGAGGTCCTCATCCCACCCCCACCTGAAATAAAAAGACCACAGTAAAGAACTTCTCAAAGCCGACTTCACACTTCTAAAGACTAGTGTGGTCTCCTTTAAGGCCCCGAGCCATGGAAAACAGTACTCAAGCCGCTGAATCACTTACAAATGCCTTCTACCAGCACCTGCAGGACTGCATGGATAAAGCAATCCCAAGCAAAACAAAGACTCTTTGTACCAAAGGCAAGCGTCCAGTCTGGTGGACCCCAGCCATAAACAAACTCTACAACAAAAGGAGGAAGCTACTACAAGATAGAGCAAAATCCTTAAAAGGTAAGACACCCTTGATCACTATAAGTAAAAACTAAGAGCTCTCATAAAATCATCCAAAGCAAATTTTGAGAGAAAAATAGCTAAAGACTCAAAAGACAATCATAAGGCCTTCTTTAGCTATAGTTAGAAACCTGGGAGGAACCTCCCAGATATGCTCAGAACTAGTTCAAAATGATGTGAAGATTACTGATCCTACAGACATTGCCAACATACTGGCTGACAGGTTCAGTGCAAACTTCTCCCCTCCCCAAAGGAGAGATATCTATACCAAGCGATTGCAGCCCCCAAACATCTCCAACGCCCAAGTGAGAACTGCTCTCTCCAAAGCAAAAACACAGCATCCATGGGACCTGATGGTGTCCCCGGCTGTGTGCTCCACGAACTCAACGAGGAATTAAACCCACAGCTAGGACAGCTGTTTAATCATAGTCTTACCTCTGGATACGTACCCAGGAGTGGCGCACTGCAACTGTGGTCCCACTTCACAAAGGCGGTGCCTCCACCGACCCTGGAAATTACCGCCCATTAGCTTGACAAGCCTTATCTGCAAAGCCATGGAGAGGATCATAATGGACCTCATAAATAAAGACATAGGGAATTTGCAGACTTTGGATCCATCCCAGTTTGGCTTTGTCAAAGGCAGATCATGCCTTCTAAACTTGGTTGACTTTTTGAAACAGTCACCAAAGCCATTGATGAGGGAAAGGCAGTCCATACAGCCTACCTCGATCTGGCGAAGGCCTTCGATACAATACCCCACTCGGGTATCATTGAAAAACTCATCAGCTTAAATGTTAACCCATACATCACAAGATGGGTTGCAAACTGGCTGAGTGACAGAACCCACAGGGTCAGAGTTGCTGGCGCCATGTCAGACTCAAAGCCTGTCACAAGTGGTGTACCACAGGGCTCAGTCCTGGGCCCACTCTTGTTTGGCATCTACTTTTCCGAAGTACAAGCAAACACAGGAGGGTTATGGCTGACAAAGTTTGCAGATGACTGCAAACTGGGCCATAGTGGAAAACACATCTGACACAGATATCCTTCAGAAGGGTCTCACAGAAACGGATAACTGGTGCCAGAGCCATGGCCTAAAGTTAAATGCCAAAAAATGCATAGTCATACCCTTCGGGAAAAACAAGGTTACCCTAGCTACCAAATAGGTGGCAATCCACTGAGCATAGAAGAAGTTATCAGGGACCTGGGGACCCAGGTTGATAGTAGTCTGTCATTCGACACCCATGTAGCTAAAGTAGTTAGGAAGACCTTCTACATTGCCCACCTTATCATGAAGGGATTCTCATCTAGATCAAGGGAGGTCATAGTCTCCCTATACTCATCACTCATCAGACCAATGATTGAGTACAATGCCCCATTCGAATGTATCTGACCCGACACTTGCAGCAGCTGGAGAGGCCACAAAGTTCCTCACCAAAAGGATAAAGGGTCTCAAACATCTGTCCTATGCTGCCCGACTGAAAGAACTCCAGCTCTATTCAGTCGCTTACGCTTGCTCAGAGGTGACCTTTGCCTAACATACAAGGCCATGTCAAACCCAGATTTGATGAATATGCTTCACCTCAAAAAATCTAGATCCGTCAGAGCCACAAGGGCGGGAGACTTAAACCTCGACACGGCTATTAATAGGACGCGCTGGAGGGATAGATTCATCACCCAAAGACTCCCTATGCTGTGGAATAAAATCCCGGTATATGTGAGGCAGAGCACCTCGCTGGCCTTGTTCAAGAGAAATCTTGACCAATGGATGGGAGATCGCAGATATACCCCAGGGATTACCTCAGTGTCACTGCTCAACAGAGGCACAGCAAAATAATGGGTATAGTTCCCCATACTAAAGGGGTGGCGTAAGCCACAAAACTATGGGCTAGGCTTGTAAATGCCCTCGGGCAGATAGCCTAGTATGAACCTATGAACCTATGAACCTATGAACCCAAGGTGATTCAGAAAGCAAAACGGCTGGGAAGCAAACTGATCCTCATTGCTCCTTACTGGCCTCGTCAGGTTTGGTTCACCTCCCTCGGGCCTCTTCTCCTGGATGATCCTTGGATTCTGGACTCAGTTCCAGACCTGTTGACTCACATGTCAGGTTCGCTTCATCCCTCCTTACACGCCCTCAATTTGACAGAGTGGCTGCTCCAGTTCCATCCCTAGTCGGGCTTCATGACTTCTTGCCTTCCGTGACTCATATCCTTACATCTTCTCATAAACCTCCCACTAGGAGACTATATTCCAGTAAATGGAAAAGATTCTCTCTTTGGGCAGAGAAAATCGATGTTGACCCCTACACTGCCTTTATTCCAGTGGTTTTGGAATTTCTTTCTGAACTTTTTCACCAAGGATCTGCGACTGCCACTATCAGAGTTTAATTGGCAGCGATTTCAAATTTTCATCTAGGATTCCCAGATTCTAACTTGATGTCTCATAAACTGTGCAAAATCTTCCCTAAAGGTGCCACTTTGTTAAGACCACCTGTTCAAGAGTCTGTGGCCTCATGGGATCTAAATTTTGTGTTATCTAAATTAACATCTCCGCCCTTTGAGCCTTCTCATTCATCCTCTTTGAAATTTGTGTCATGGAAGACGTTGTTTTTGGTGGCTATCACATCTGCCAGACAGGTGTCAGAATTGCAAGCTTTGTCTGTTAAACCACCTTATCTGATTTTTTACAAAGACAGGGTGTCCCTTCGTACTAATCCCTCCTTTGTCCCCAAGGTCTGCTCCCATGCCTCTTTGAATCAGTCCATAGAACTTCCGTTTTTTTTTCCAAATCACACCAACGCAGCTGCGTACAGGTTTCACCAGCTGGATGTCCATAGACAATTACGTTTTTATTTGCACCGGACTAAAGACATCAGAAAATCAGATCAGTTATTAATTTCCTTTTCCGAATCCAGGTTGGGCTTACCAGTTTCCAAAGTGGCTCTCTCTAACTGGATTTCTAGCTGTATAGCTTATGTTTACAGTTCTGAAGGTAAACCTTTACCCTTTAAAATCAAGGCTCATTCTACCAGATCTCAGTCTACCTCTACAGCCTTTCAAGCCAGGGTCCCACTTGATAATATTTGTGCAGCTGCTACGTGGGCTACCCGTCACACTTTTATTACTCCTTACAAATTGGATTTAACCTCCAGGAGTAGAACATTTTTTGGTTCCACGGTGCACAGGAATATTTTTCTTTGAGCCACCCAAGAATAAGGCGCTAGGGACACTGTCCCATATGTAAAGAAGAAGAGAAAGAAGCTATGTACTTGTTTGATGCTGTTATGAGAACAGTTTCCAGACAGAGGTAACTTTCTTTTTTTCCTCAGTAAAAACACAGTTTACTCTGCTTTTATCCATTTCAAAACTTTTATATCAGACATAATTTTTTTTTTTTTGCTTTTTCGCTATGGATTTGAGTTGAGAAATCCACATACTGGATGAGATTAACTCCATTGGTGTGTAGGTGTATTTGATTTATGAAGTCTGTAAGATGTAGAGTCCCTAATATAGGACCCCCTGGAACTCCACTGTCAGATGTAGTAGTATGAGATACTGCATTTCTTTTTCACAACTGTTAGTTCAGTGTTATGGAGGTGTATCTCTTGAACCAAAATATTACTAACTTGATGCAACCTATTGCATGTAGTCCATGTAACAGGGAAAAGAGTTGCCGTAAAAAGTATTTTATTGCAGTTGCTTTACACATGTTCCACTAACTTTGTGAATACATTTTGATTGCTATGCCCAGGTTGAGAACTATACTATACTAAATAGATGTAAAGAGATTGTGTTGCATTAGATAGCTGATCAGTTGTTTATGGACTGTCTGCACCAATATTTTGTACAGTGGGTTTCTAATATCTTTGTATCTTAATTTTTAAGATTTTGTAGTTCTCTGTCCTTAAATAAAAGATTAAGTTTAGCTTGTTTCCATAACAATGAGCAGCTTCCTTCTCTGTGGCTTTTGTGTTTTTGTGTTAAGACTATTTATATATATATATATATATATATATATATATATATACATATATATATATATATATATATATATATATATATATATATATATATATATATATATATATATGTACATATATATATATATATATATATATATATGGTTCTAGGACGGAAGATCGAAACAGACAAGACCGACACCGACTTCACCGACGCGAAAACACCGACACGGAAATGATCGACACTACAAACCACAGGTAAGGGGTTTAAAATTCGCTAATCAAGCCTACCATGTTCAGGTAAGGGGTTTAAATTTAACACATGCATAACACTGCCACCTTACCTGAACATGGTAGGCTTGATTAGCATTTTAAACCCTTACCTGTGGTTTGTAGTGTCGATCATTCGTCTGTGTTTCGGTGAAGTCGGTGTCGGTCTTGTCTGTTTCGATCTTCCATCCTAGAACCATATATATATATATATATATATATATATATATATATATATATGGAGATTGATGAGCTTTTAATCAAAATTAGTCCGCAAAGAAGTGAACATTGCTCCACAGGAATTGTCTGTTGAGTATTGCTTAATGGTGGATTCCAAATAGCTTGTCAAAGTATTTCTTGTGCTTTGGGGTATGGATAGGTCTGCTGAGTTGCAATTATTGACTCTTTGTTTGCCTAAGTACTTGTTAATGGTACTCCTTTGCTTTTCTGATTTGTTTTTGTTATTTATTTCTTATTTCTCTATATATTATGAGAGAAATGACAATAAAGCTCCTATATCTTCTCATGCTGAATCTGTTAATGGCATGATCTGATGTTCTCCATTTTATTCTTCTCACTGATGGGTCCTAGAATCCGATATCAGATCCGATTCGGCCGCTTTTTAACACTATGATTCAAGTCTCGAGCTTCTCTCTCTCCCAGTGCCTCACATCTGCCCTAACTCCTCAAATCTCATTTGCTGCCATTCAGCACAGGCATGGTCCGCAGCTCTTAGTTTTGCTTACTTTTGGGCATTAGGGACCCCCCTCTCGTGTCTTTCTTCTTTTAGAACTAAGTGCTTTGGCACTACCTTTGTCTAAGAAGATTTAACAGGCAGCTTATCAAGAGAGCAACACCACAAAAAAATCATGCCAATGAAGAAACAAAGCATAATGCTGCCTGTGCTGACTCAGCTCTAACAATCTGCCAGGGGAATAATGTTGATACCCATTAATTGTATAGAAACAAGCCACAAGAGAAGAATACCATTATTTCCTATAGGAAGAGAGGGAGTCTAAAGACATATGCCATGCAAGCAGCAAAGACTGGACCTCCTACTGCTCCAATGAAGGCACCCTCCATGCATGCTTCCCAGCCAAACATGTCTGCTAATACCGTTGAGACAAGGCTGGGAGCAAGCAACCAAGCAGAGAAAGATCTGCAGCCTGTAAATGCTGCAATAACAGGAAAAAGAAACAAAGTGTACCAAAAAAAAAAAAGACAGGATGTAGTAAACTAATACCACCAGAAGCAGGAGTAGAATTCAACATACCCCTCGTAACAGGTGTATAGGAAGTGCCCCCCCCCAAAAAAAAAAAAGAAAGACATCAGACAGAAGATGTGTAGACCAGGAATGTGGAAATAAACAGATGGAAAAAACATACCCTAAATTGCCCAAAAAAATATCATTTAACAACGAGACCTTTTTCGGAAAGGCAAAGGAAAAGAATGCCAGAAAGCCAAGCGCTGAACAGCTTTACCAAGAAGGGCTTTACAAGACTCAGAGACATAAGAAGAAGAACCAAAAGGCACACCCAAGATAGAGATACCACAGCTACCAAAAGAAACATCCACAACATGGGGAACTGCACTAAAACCACAGGATTTGGCAAAATTGAGAAAAATGCCCACTAATTAAAAAACTAAAGAAAAATACTGCAAATAAAGCAAAAGAACAGAAGACTCTGCAACAATAGTAACATTGTCTGTGTAAGACAGAAAATGAGGCTCCAAAACTCTGGAACATAGAAATGAAAAAGGAGACAAGGAAAAGTGCACCCTCGGCTTAAAAAACACAGCACCCACCACCAGATTAAAAAGATAACTGCTCTAAGGACAACCTTGATAGACACCGTTCTTCATGGCAACTTCAGCTCCCATTCAGCCATTAACCACAGGAACAATAACAGAAGCTGAATAAATGGAAGCAATACATTGAAGTAAAAGAGGACCAAATCCAAACGCCTTTAAGATGGCCAACAAGGCTGAATGACTGACATTATCAAACGCTTTGATCAGGTCACATGAGAGCAGCAGAGCAGAATTAGAAGCATGAACAAAGGAGGCATGAGACTTCAACAAAAGCAACAAATCTTGTATAGGACTACCAGAAATACCATAGACCTCAGGGTCCAACAAATATTGCATCTTTGACCACATACATAATTGCAAAATCTTACAAAACAACTTATACTGGGTATTGCAAAGTGAAATTGGATGCCAGTTAGACAAGACCATGCGGTCACCCTTTTTCTAAAGGAATTTAAGGACTCTCCATAACAAACCAGGATGGTAAAAAACATGAAAAACCATGCATTAAACAATCACACTAATACAGACAACTTAATATAAGAGAGAGAGTGGTAAAAATGGTAAGAAAGACCATCCAACCTTGGAGCATTATCAGCCTTGAAAGAAGCAATAACCCTTTAAACTTCAAACAAAGTAATAGGGGCAGCAAGAGTGTCCTAAAAACAGCAGGCATCACGAGTATAGGCAAGATTCCACAGAAGGTTTACCACCATACAAAGTGGACAAATAAGAATTAACTTCTTTCAGCATACCTTCCTTAATGGTAACACCCGAAGAGGACAGCAAGCTGTTAATAAAGGTCTCTTTGTAACAGTACATTTATCAACATAATGTAGAACTCCACACCCTTCCCTTTTAAAGAATGGGCTAAGTTCCAAAGAACCACTTTCACTGTCGCAAGGTTACACTAATGCAACTCATGGACGTGCTGAAAGGCACTGGCAGGCACACGACGCACAGCAGACGGGAAAGCAGCATAAAGGTAGTTGGAAGAGCCATTAAAAAGAGAATAATAAGAGTAGGAAACCAAGAGTAATGGGACAGAAGCTAATCTTTAAAGGTCAACAACCAAGAAGAAAGAGGAGAAGAAGAAAAAGTCAACAGAGTAAAATGATCATGCCATAACTCAGTAATGATCCCTTGCCAGGCAGAAGTAAAAGTCCAAAGAGCAGTAAAATGAGAAAGACCCCTACCCTTATACAATGCAGAAGAAACTCCAAAGGAAAAGGACAAAGCTTGATGATCAGTAAAAGGCACAAAAGACGAAGCAGAAACCACTTCAAAGGTAGGATAACAAAAACAGTAATCAATTTGGGTGCGAGCAGCCCTATGAAAGTAAGTAAAGGCAGGAGGATTACATGCAGTAAGAGAGGCCAAACGTAAGTTGTCCTTACAACAATGGACACTAGAGTCCTGCCTGACCCTAGAACACCCTGGTAATACACCACAGTTAAAGTCACCAAAAAAATGAATAGGCCAGTCAATTAAAAAATAAAGTTGCAAAAGTTGAAACAATAATCATTGCTCAGACACTGGAATAAAAGCACAGTCACTAAATGTGCAAAAGAATGCCTACACAACAAATCCACCACCTAATCCCTACCAGGTAAAACATGAGCATAGTTGTCCAAACTATGAACAGCCTTCATGAAAGGAATTTTTCTTCTAAGGCCTCCAATAAAAGATCCCTCACCACATTGGGATCTGACAATTGTACTACAAGGCCTAATGCAGAGGCCTTTGGAACCTTCAAATAATTCTGATCTGAAGGTTCTTTCACGAAAAACAGTTTTCTTAGTAGCCATCTCATCTGCAAAGAGAACATCTGAACTCCAGGCTTTCTGTTTAAAATCTCCTTACATAATTTTTCACAAAGACAGTGTTTACTTACAGCTTAACCATTCCTTTTTACCTATAGTGGTCTCTGTGAATAACATTAACCAATCCATCCATTTACCATTTGTTTTTCAGTAAAGGAGAATACACGCTGCATCTTCTTGATGTGCACAGACAATTACATTTCTACCTTCATAGGACAAACCAGTTCAGAAAAGCAGACCAACTGTTTATTTCTTTTTCTCCAAAATGACTAGGTTATCCAGTAACCAGAGTTACTCTAGCAAAATGGATAAGATTGTATTTCCTGGATTTATTCTCAGAAAGCATGATATTATCTAAATTCCCCCAAGGTTCATTCAACCAGATCCATGCCCACATCATTTGCTTTTGGTCAAGAACTGTTAAATTGAATTAACAGCATGTACACAGACAGACTGTACAACAGTATATTTGTATAATGAGAGATTTATTGAAACTAGCCGACCAAGCACTACTGTGAGATGAAAACATTTTCTTTATAACATTCCCACCCACCCCCACATCAATTACCTTTGTAACTACCCATCTTAACCCCACCCTCCTTGATCTCCAACTTCCTGTACTGCCCAACTAATCACATCCTACCCCTCTTAAAATAACCCCTCCCACCTCTCTACTCACTGCACCTAAATCCTCCCACCCTTACTCACTACTCTCATAACCCCTACTCGAGCTTACTATTATCATTCACCTTCCCTCTAACATCTACCCCTTTCATATTTTCCTCACCCTCCAGTATGTTCCTCCCTTTCTTCTTATCCTTTCTTCTTCCTGCCTAAACAACCTCACTTCCTACCACACCCAGCTAAACTTACTCCCTTCTACTCCCACCTCCTCTCATAACACGACTGACACCAACAGCCACTACACCTCTCCCTTTTCACCCTCACTCTTCTCCTGTATCAAATTCAATCTCCCCAAAATCAAACTGTCTCCAAAATTCCCCTCATTCCACAGAATTAAACAGAAATTTCACTCTCCCTACCCCTTTACATCACTTCAGTTATTCCCATTAAACATCCTTCAACTCTCAGGTGACATTCACCCAAACCTTGGCCCACACTCTAACTCTTCAAGTCCTACTAATACCTCACAAACACTTCAGCAGGTACCTAAACCTAGTCTCAAACATCTCTACTTCTATTCAATCAACATCCATAGCATTCTTAACAAGATAACTGGATTCCACTCGCTGATAGCCCCACTGACCTGCTAACCCTGACACAAGCATCTTTCAACCTCACTGAAACATGGCTTACTAACAACCAACTTATACTAAACCCTAAAAAGACAAAACTTCTCTTCCTCCCAAAATCCCTTTATCATCTTCAATACTAATTCACTATCTCTTCCCTTAACAACACTATGATCATAGCTGAATACCACACTAAACTGCTTGGAGTAATAGTGGATGATCAACTAAAATTTGACCTTCATGTACTTAACTGCATCAAGAAAATCCACCAAAAGCTTGGTTTACTCTATAGAAACAAAAGGTTCCTCACACCCAACTCCAGGATCTCACTAGCCCAAGCTTACCTTCTCCCCAACCTCTTTTACAGCTCTCAAATTTTAACCAACTTACAGTCCTCACTACTTTCCAACCTTGAAACCACCTACAACAAAGTTACTAGATTTGCAGGTAATCTGCCCTCAAGATCACACCACTGTCTCACTCTCCAGATACTCAGCTGGCTAGAGTTTCCTAACCAACTCTTATTTACCCAATTTCTCATTATCCATACTGTTTTGAATGTCCTCCTCTTGCCCTAGCATTTCCTCACTTGTCTCCCTCTATAAGCCCCCTTGATCCCTCAGAAGCTCTGACCAATGTCTCTTACAAATTCACAAACCTAAAAAATCTGTTGGGACAGAATCTCTACCGCTACTTCTCTGCTCTTGCATGGAACAAGCTCCCCATGACCCTTAGAAATATTTCCCACATCCACGAATTCAAGAAAACTCTCAAAAGGTACCTTAATAGCACATGGATTTGCCTCTGTAATTATCTCACATGAATCCACCCTTCTCTATCACTGTCTTCTCTATTCCTCCCTTCCCTACTACCATAACTCATTTAACAACTGCTCTGTAATATACAGTTATCCTCTGAATATAACCCAATGTGTTGTGTAAATTCATTCAGATGTTTCATTGTATATTTATTTGCTATGTTTTTCTTCAGTGTTATAATGCCTCTTACTATATTGTACTGTGGAGCTTAATCTACATTTGCTTAACTGTTTTATTGTATGTTGTATTCAACTTCAATTTTTGTAAATTTATCGTGCTTACTTGTACTGTGGAGCTTTTCTCTCCGGGCCTCCACTGAAAAAGGGCTTTTGCTCAGATGGACTATCCTGGTTATCAAATGTGAAATAAATGATAATAAATAAATAACACAGCTATAACTGACAGGTACCATGCACTTTCTCAGCTGACTCGGATCACACAAAATGTCCACCATAAAAGTCTTTTTATACTTTAAAAAGTTTGTCCTTAATGAAAACATTATTTTCCTTCTTTGTCTGCATTCTTATCTCATTCAGAGAAAAGCAGTTCCCTTTAGCAGGCTGAAATATTTTTTCAGAAATGTTCTTTCATTGATAGGATAGTCTGTAACTTTTCTGTGTTAGCCATGCTCATCCAGAGAAAACCAGTTGTTAGCATGCCGAAATGTTCTTTCATTGATAGGATAGTCTGTAACTTTTTTTCTGCTGTTAGCCAGTTCCTTTTAGTTTGAATATTTGTGCACATTCAACTGTTCAGGATATTTCAACAAGCCTCTGTTGTAATGCCATTTGTTTCAAAAACATTCAGAAGTGTAATATGTTTTTGTTCCACACAAGCACATTCTGTTAAGCTAATGCATCACATGCCATTCTAAAATATCACACTGTTATTATGATTACCAAACCTCTGTTACTGTGAAGGAAAACAACAAAACATTCAGAAGTATAATAATTTTTGTTTTACACATGCTCATTCTGTCAAGCTAATTATTTAGAAATTCAATATGCCATGCAATCACATTCTTGTTATTTCTTCCTACATTTGCAAACTCTGTATTTTTTATGCTATTTCTAAACATCAAAAACACGGACTAGCCGAAAACTTTGTAAAATAACAAACAAACAGAAAAAACAGAAGGCTAGTAACTGTTAGGATTCCACAAAGCAAAATACAGTTTAGCGCTTTCTTTCACCTTTATTTTAAAACGTGAACTTCTTCAGAAAAACGGGAACTCTCCCATGTTCCCGTTTTTAAAATACATTAACAGGAAATGATGTAATAAAATTCATTGAGCAACAATTTCATGATGTCGTTATAATTGTTAATCAGTAAAACTTTTTCACAAAAACCATAATCTCAATGTAAGAGTGTAATACTATTTATAGTTTTGTTCAAAAGAGAACTATAAAAATTATATAAAAAATTATGTCTACTTTCACTTTTCAAACATTGATCCCTTTGTTTGTAAATATGTATATATATGTTTTTATTTTTACAAACATGTTCTCGTACCATTATAAAATAATCAATCTAATCTTGCAACCATGATGTAAAACTTTCGTAACTTACTCAACATAAGCGCTTCAAATTCTGAGCGCTAAATAGTTATTTGCAGAAAACTTCTTCTTTTAAAATGAATGCAGACTACTGAAATACTTGAATAAATGTATGTTAAAAATTACCATTACCACTCGTAACATGTACTGGAATAGTGACTACAAAAGGATGACATTAAATTACTGTATAGTGTCACTAAATGATCAGTCCTGAAAAACGAATCTCCGTGACTGATGAAGTGGAGCGCTAGAGTGTCAAAGCGCTTTGATTCCACATATTTAAACCTCACTACTGAGTGGTGTGGATGTAAACTACTGGTCTGAAGTATATGTCCAATACCTATTGTTAACCACACAACTCTTGAATATTGTGAAATGTATACGAACTAATTAATTTACCACCATTTTCTGAAGAAGTTCACGTTTTAAAATAAAGGTGAAAGAAAGTGCTAAACTGTATTTTGCTTTGTGGAATCCTAACAGTTACTAGCCTTCTGTTTTTTCTGTTTGTTTGTTATTTTACAAAGTTTTCGGCTAGTCCGTGTTTTTGAGTTTTATTCTTTTAACACAATTCAGTGGGCAGTTACTTGGAGTTTGGATGGCCATGGAAGCGTTCTCCCAAGACACACTGTTGGATGTATCTATTTACCCAACGCCCGGCATGGACGAGCTGATCGAGCCGAGGAGCACAAGCAGTCCAGGGGGCCTGAGCAAGACTTAATTGACACTATTACGAGAATAGTGCAAAGTTGTTTGAAAGGTGATTCAAACACAGTGACGACAAAGTACAGTGAAGAGGCAAGAAAAGTTATTCTATCAGGCGATTCAACGTCTACAAAACTGTCTGTTAATAATGGTGTCAACACAGAGTCGATATCGACAAATACTACTGGAAATGGAGATAAAACCCAATTTACAGGCAACGTTTGGGGTTATGTTTGTATGGAGGCTAGCAATCCATTCAAAAACTTTCAGGATGCACCAGTTACAAATGCAGTAAGTAACCAAAACACCAATAACTTACAAGCTTGTAAAAAATCTATTTTTGATTTAGAAAGACTGGTTATCAAACATGCTACATTACGTTTAGAAATACAATATTTGAACGAATGTATTTCACGTAACATTGTACCATAAGGTCTAAGAACTGCAAAGTTCCCTAATTGTGTAACTCCAGGAGATGAACTTTGCAATACCCTTATAAAGTTGTATAATGATGCAGAAATAGCCATGATGGGCGTTTTGGTGAAACACTATGAGACAGAGATGAAAAAATTAATGGAAGACATCAAATTTTTGGATGACAAAATAAAACAGTTTGTTTGTTTTCCACAATTTTTGTCTCTCTATAATAGCATAGAGGCAAAAACGGACAGACAACGTGCAACAATTATTTTAAGAAAACAAAATAAAATGCGGAGAGACATCTTCGCATACAATGCTAATGAAGCTTACATTTGTGCTTATTGTGAAGAAAGGACTACAAACAATACAAATAATAAAGATCCTAATTGGACTTTCAGACATTCTGGGTCTGATAAGGAACAAGAAAATGTGATTAACAATCAGTCCGTTTCACCTTCTACCACAGGTACTCATGCTAGTCATAATGAGGTTGTAAACAATAGATCCCATTAGTACAGATGTTGTGGCCACCACAAGTTTTGCAGAAGTGGTTAGTTCCAAAACTAATCAAAAAGCTGCCCCTTTTCGCACACAGGGGGCACAACCCAAGAGGATTACCAAGTGGTTCAACTCCACTCAATACAAGGGGAAACCCAAAGGGAAAAACAAACAAAAGTGGTAACAACACCTATGGTAGATATAGACTATTCTCTGAACATTGTCAATATGAGTGACAATCATCTCTCTGAAGACTGTAGAAATGTTTTGAAAAGAGGCTTCAAATTTATTCCATCTAATAATGTGAACATTGGTAGATTGCTAGTTGATTTCAGAATTTTATTGCGCAAATTGAATTTAAAGTATATTATGAAAGATGTGTGTATGGTGGGTTCCACCCAGAACAAAGTAAAAAAAACAAGTACTTATAATCCCCCTTTGGTTAACACATTACAAGTTTTCCAAAAGATTTGTGAGAAAGAATTTAGGCAAGTTTCAAAAGTAAAAGTACAGGACAACTTGACTGATTTAGAACGTGAAGCACTAGTACACCTATCTAATACCCAATACATCAGGGTTATGAAGGCAGATAAGGGGGGAAAGATTGTAGTAATGAACACAGTGGATTACGACAATGCTATTTTCCTATTGCTGAATGATAGAAACAATTATTCTAAGGTCAGCCCAGATTTCATCCTGGGCAGTTATAGAAAGGTTAACACTTCCCTTTTTGATATGTTTTGTCAAGAAGAAATAGACAGGGATGATTATGACTTCATGTTAATAGAACAACCAAAGATGGCGCACTTTTTTGGTATCCCTAAATTACAATACGACACAGAACAGATAACATTTAGACCCATAGTGTCAGCTAAATATTCGAAAACAGAAAACATCTCTATATGGCTTGATAGCATTTTGAATCAGATAGCTCAAAAAGCTGAATATTTTTTGAGGGATTTATGGCACTTGTTGGAAACATTAGTCAAAGGTACATTTGTATATAAGGATGTTCACTTTGCTACTTAAGACGTCAGAAGTCTCTACACCTCTATAAATCAAGAAGAAGGTTTAGAGTACATGAGAACATATTTAGCGTCTAATACAGATTTGGGTGGTTCAAAAATCAATACACTATGTTCACTAATGGAAATTGTTTTAGACAATAACTTTTTTGTATTTAACAAAACATTCTATAAACAAACATCTGGGGTTGCGATGGGTGCAAGGGTTGCACCAGCTTTCGCTAATATTGTCATGTCAAATTGGGAACAGGAACATCTAAAAACTTACCTAAATTTCAACAAAGCAGTGCTTTATGTTAGATACATAGATGATCTGTTTTTTCTGTGGACAGGGGATAAAATGGATTTTGATAGGATGGTACATGATTTGAATAGAACGACAAGTTTTTTATTTTTCAAATCTAGTGGATTTGGAAAGGAAATCAATTTCCTCGATCTAAGTTGGTATATAGATTCAACAAACAATACAATACACAGTAAAATATATCGAAAACCTTGTTTTACTAACCAAAATCTTCATGAAGAAAGTCTTCACCCTTCACACATGAAGAAAAATGTGATAAAAGGCCAAATGATAAGGTTTAGTAGGTTGACATCAGAAGACAATATTTATTACAATGAATTATTTCTGTTAAGAAGAATGTTCATAGAAAGAGGTTACAAAAGTAGTTGGTTAAAAGGTTTAGAAAAAGAAGTAAACAAATTGAGAAGAGGTGTAGCTACACCTATTTTGTTGTCTAACAGTACTGAAATCACGATAAAAAATAGCTTACATGATAAAAACAAAGATGAAGTAGGAGAGTTTTACACAGCATTTCCGCTTCCAATTTCTAATGAATTATGGTGCATGAGAGAAATCATAGAAAAAAACTGGAGGATTATACTTGGTAATAAGGACTTGATGTCATACTTGGGAATTAGACCTAGATTTACATATAAGAATGTGACCAACGTTAAACACATTTTAGAATATAATAATCAGATTTCAAATACTACAGTTAGAGAAGTTAGTAACAAAAAAGACACTTTCTCTTGTAAGGACTGTAGGCAATGTCGTTACATTAGTAACACTTCTTTTGTAACCCTGAAACATTTAAATAGAACATTTTGGGCACACAAATACTTTAACTGTCACAGTGACCATGTAGTTTACATAGCATCTTGTGTGACATGTGACAGTTATTATATCGGCAAGACCATTAGGGTTCTAAAACGCTGAATTTATGAACACACTTTGGCAATTAAGAATAAAGATATTAATAATTCGTTAGCAAGACATGCTCAGTCTTGTATCAATTTCAAAAAGTTTGAATTTTTTATTTTGGATCATGTAGACAAAGGTATGTTAATGGGTGATGTCAACAACAGGTTGGAACAGAAAGAGGCACTATGGCAATTATTGCTGGGGGCAGATTCCACTCTGGGTCTGAATGAAATGATAAACATCAAATGTTTTCTGGTCTATAGATAGACAATTTCTGTTCACATGGTACGTATTGTATTTTATGGAATTATTTAAGCTTTTAGGGAGGCATTACCATTATATTGTTTCATTCTTCACCATCATCTTCATCAAGTCATCCTTTTTGTTCAAGACAGGTTATTTCTAGTGTATGGTCATTCTAAATACATTTAGACACATATATTCATTAATTTCACTTTCTTTATGTCATTCCAAGTTGTCATAGTATTTATAAACATACACAAATTATTATAATAGATTCAATTTGTCATAGAGGTATTAAATATCACTTAATTTCCAGATTCAATTTCATTATTCTCAAGAAACCCCTTTCTATAGTGTATCCACTACATACACAAGTTCCAACTGTTTAGATTGTTTTTAGATGTTCATATTTTATTTTTCAATTTAATTCAATTTCAGATATACTTTTACGGTGGTAAATTAATTAGTTCGTATACATTTCACAATATTCAAGAGTTGTGTGGTTAACAATAGGTATTGGACATACACTTCAGACCAGTAGTTTACATCCACACCACTCAGTAGTGAGGTTTAAATATGTGGAATCAAAGCGCTTTGACACTCTAGCGCTCCACTTCATCAGTCACAGAGATTCGTTTTTCAGGACTGATCATTTAGTGACACTATACAGTAATTTAATGTCATCCTTTTGTAGTCACTATTCCAGTACATTTTACAAGTGGTAATGGTAATTTTTAACATACATTTATTCAAGTATTTCAGTAGTCTGCATTCATTTTAAAAGAAGAAGTTTTCTGCAAATAACTATTTAGCGCTCAGAATTTGAAGCGCTTATGTTGAGTAAGTTACGAAAGTTTTACATCATGGTTGCAAGATTAGATTGATTATTTTATAATGGTACGAGAACATGTTTGTAAAAATAAAAACATATATATACATATTTACAAACAAAGGGATCGATGTTTGAAAAGTGAAAGTAGACATAATTTTTTATATAAGTTTTATAGTTCTCTTTTGAACAAAACTATAAATAGTATTACACTCTTACATTGAGATTATGGTTTTTGTGAAAAAGTTTTATTGATTAACAATTATAACCACATCATGAAATTGTTGCTCAATGAATTTTATTACATCATTTCCTGTTAATGTATTTTAAAAACGGGAACATGGGAGAGTTCCCGTTTTTCTGAAGAAGTTCACGTTTTAAAATAAAGGTGAAAGAAAGTGCTAAACTGTATTTTGCTTTGTGGAATCCTAACAGTTACTAGCCTTCTGTTTTTTCTGTTTGTTTGTTATTTCTAAACATATCACACTGTCAACATGAGAAACAGCAGTTTTACCAATACATGCTGTTACTGTGAGAAAAGCAGTTTTACCAAATCACATACATGCCCTTTCTGTGATGGAAAACCAGTTTTACTTTATATAATTTTGTCAAGAACATCTGTTGATAACATTTGTGCTGCAACTACATGGTCCAATGCTCATACTTTTGTTACTCATTACAAATTGGATATTATTTCTAGAAACAGAGCCGCCTTTGGTTCAGCTGCACTCCAGAGTATCTTTCCATGAGGGCTACCCAAGATCAACATAGCTGGGGACTTGTCCCATACATGAGGAAGAATAAAAAGGAGAACAGCAGATTTAAAAAGTTATGTTCTTACCATAACTAGGCATCTGTGTTGTCCATTTTCATTCTTCCTCAACTTCCCTCCCATCCATTCCCCATCCAAGTTTCTGGAGAGACCTGTTGAACTGTATTGGAACCTACAGTTCCAGGTTTGAGTCCTGTATTTTTATCAAACTATTTCTGTCTCTATTTTACTCTGGGATAGGGCAGCAAACTCAGTCTAAGGCTTTGGGGATGTGATAGTGCATTATGGGTAGGGGGAGAAGCTCGATAGCTGGAGCCTAAGTCTGGAATAAGAGGCTGAGTCTGATCCAAGGATTGGATTCAAACCCATACGTTAAGGAAGAATGAAAATGGACAACACAGATGCCTATTTATGGTAAGAACAAAATGTTAAGTTGTCCATCTCGCCTTCATTCTTGCTGGATGGGTTCGGAGCCGACCTCGGCTCCGACTCGGCCACTCTAAAAGCTCGAGAGTTGGTTCCACCGGCTCGAGGCTCCCCTTATATCCCACAATGCTAGGCGGTAATACCTCAGATCTCGTTTGCCGCTACAGCGATCGAGGTGTGTTGCTTCAACCGGCTTCAGGTTAGTGTAGAAAACAGTTTAAAAGTTTAACTAAATCCCTTTTAAATTAGTTTCTGTTCAGTATCCCCTTACTTAATAGGATTTTTATCCCTTCCTCCTTGCTCTTCGCCCTTTTTTCCATAAGAACTTATATGTTCTTTCCTTAGGCCTTCGGGCCCTTCCAACCCCCTTTGGAGTGTATGTGTTTTTTGTAGGGACTGTTATAATTTTACAACTATCTATCTAAATTTATTTAGTTAAGTTAGTTTTATTTTAGTGTATAGTGTAATCGGTGTGTTTGTGCTTGTGTGTGATTACACTTGTTCCTTAAAATGTCTAAGGATTCGAAGGTCTCAGGCTTCAAGAAGTGTGACTCATGCTGTCAGAAAATGTCTCTGACAGACGGTCACACTTCTTGTGTGTACTGCCTGGGACCTTTACACCTGCAGGACTCTTGTGCTGTATGCCATGCCTTCAGCCCTAGAGTCCTGCAGGAAAGAAAAAATAAGCTCATCTTACGGGGCTTGCTAAAACCTGAGGGTCCTCCGACTGTTTCTTCGGGCAAACCCTCTAAGGCTTCTAGGTCTTCGACTCCAGCATCTGAGTCGACACCTAAGGCGTCGAAGTCTGCTACAACATCGGCTCCGGCTGGAGCCGATGAGACTCGAGCTCTTATTTCTGTGGTTCCCTCGGCTCCGACTGGAGCCGAGGTATTAGAAATCTCTGAGTCGGCTCCGATAAGACTATCGGAACCGACATCTAGGAAGAGGTCTAGGTCTCCGTCCCTTGGCTCCGTTCATTCGGCTCCAGCATCTCCCTTGCTGTCTGAACGGAGCCATAGATCTCACTCCTCTAGGTCTTCGAGACTGTCTGACCATGACCTTCAGAGGGTAGTGAGTCGACTTCTTAAGTCCGAGGCACTGGCCCAAATGCTTCAGAGCCAGACTCATCAGTCGATGCTTAATCCTATTCCTCAAAATGTTCCTCCGACTCCCTTGAGCTCGGAGCCGGGACGTTTCTGACCCGAGACTGTGGTAGCGTCGGAGCCGATACAGTTGTCTTCGGCGCCGTCGTCGGCTCCAATTTCTTCCTTGGAAGAATCTCGGCGCCGGACTTCCCTCATCGGCTCCGAGGGGGTGAGTGGCATCGGACCCTTGTCCGACCCCGCTCTCCCTCTCGGCGCTTCGGCGCTGGTGAGTTCGGCTCCGACATCGGCCTCAGAGCCATCACTGTCGGTGCCGAGGGAGGTTTTCAGCTTTTCGGAGCGGGGACCTCTGGCTCTGCCTGACAGGGGTGCTTTCGAGGTCATGCAGAGTGTGTTGGAACCCGGTTCAACTCCACAGTCGGCTCCGTCCGTCCCTCCCCCTTCGGTGCCTCAGGTAATGTCTGCTCACTCCCTCATCCCAGACCGCAGAGGGCCAGCTCCTCAAGAATCCCCGGTGGGGATCTCATCCTCTTCCGAGGCCTCCCCTGAATTGGCAGGGGAGCCCCCTAGGAAGAGAAAGTGCAAGAGGAAGCACATAGACTCACCTGAGTCTGTCACCTTTGACACGGATTTAGAGGATTCTGAGGGTTCCCCCCGTTCCCCTTCTGAAGATGTCTCCTTTGCAGACATCCTGGAGATCTTGAAACAGAGGGGAAATTGGCCAGCCCTTAACCCTTCGGAGGATGAATCTGTGTATCTTGAGGCGTTCGGCTCTCGCCCTTCCACCTCCTGGGTGTCCCCCCCCTTTGACCCCCTTATGCAGGTGGTAGCGAAAAAGGCTTGGATGGCTCCTGACTCTGTGGACCCCACCCCCAGGAGACCTTCAAGGTTTATTACAGCACCAGCAGACAAGCAATTTCTGACTAAGGGAGTTTCTGTGGATGCTATGGTGGTAGCTGCTGCCACTAAGAAGGAACTAGCTGATCCTTCAGTGCCTGTCCATCCCCCTAACAAGGAATCTAGGTCTATGGACAGGTACGGGAAGCGGATGTTTTCGTCAGCGACCTTTTCAATGCGTTCGCTGAACTACCTCTGTCATTTCACTTGTCTTCAAAGAGACTTGATCAAGGAAGCGAACGAGATGTTAAAGGATCCTACAGCTGCGGGTTTTCAGGACAAGATGAACGCTCAGCTGGCTACCCTAAATTCTATAGCTAACTCCTCCATGCGCCTCCTTTCATATGCGGCTGATGGAGCGAGCAGAGCCGCAGGTACAGGTGTGGCCTTACGCCGGCATGCCTGGATGCGGCTATGCAATTTCGCGGACCCCTTTAAGACGTCTTTCACTAATTCCCCGTTTGATGGATCGTCCCTTTTTGGTCCTCAAGTGAAAGAAACCTTGACAAGGTGTGAGACGGATGGCAAAACTCTTTCTGCCGTCGGAGTCCGTTTTTCTACTCCTTCTAGGCCTTACCCCAAAGGCCAGAAAAGTGGGAAAATGTGGTTCCGCAAGCAATCTCAAGGGGCTTTGCCTGACGCACAGAGTCGGTTCCCCTCTAGAGGCAGAGGGGGGAACAATAATGGTAGACGTCGCCCTAGAGGCGGGGGGGGGTCCGCAGAACCAGGGCAATCGAGAAACCTTTTCCGATAAGCCCTTCCAGCATCCCTGAGGTGTTGCCCGACTGTCCACCTTCGGAGGCAGTCGGGGGAAGATTATCACTGTACCCAGAAGCCTGGCGATCTCTAACTCAAGACAAGTGGGTACAGTCCATCATTTCCGAAGGCTATTCCATTCCGTTCTTTCGCATTCCAAATCAATCAAAAAGGTCCCTTCCAGATGTTCCACCCGCTCAAAGGGATCAAGCAGCATTAGAAATATCGAAGTTGCTTGCAAAAAGAGCCATTCAGCCAGTGCCAGCAGACCAGCAAGGATCCGGAATCTACTCCAAATTCTTTTTGGTTCCAAAGAAAACAGGGGACTGGAGGCCCATTTTGGATCTCAGCATCTTGAACAAGTCTGTCAAGAAAACAAGATTTCGGATGGTCACGTTGCAATCCATCCTACCCCTATTGGGAAAAGAAAACTGGATGTGCTCTATAGACCTCCAGGATGCGTACTATCATATAAAAATGAACAGACGCTCCAGGAGATTTTTCCGCTTCAGGCTGGGAACCAGTCACTTTCAATTCAGAGCCCTGCCCTTTGGACTCACCACAGCCCCCCGGGTGTTTACCAAATGCATGGCAGTGGTGGCCTCTCACCTGAGACGTCAAGGATTCCAGGTGTTTCCATATTTAGACGACTGGCTCCTTACAGCTCCCACCAAGCATCTTCTACTACTTGCCAGGGACTACACTTTTCGCATATTTCGAAAGCTAGGTATCTCAATAAATTGTGAAAAGTCTGTTTTGTCACCTTGTCGTGCTATTACCTTCATAGGCGCAAATCTAGACACAGTCAGCATGTCTGCGAGACTCACAGACCAAAGGATAGCAGACATACACAAACTAGTCTCTCTTCTTTTCCACAGCAACAGAATCAAAGTCAGATTAGTCCTAAAAGTACTGGGGATTATGGCGGCTGCTATCCCTCTACTTCTATTAGCCAGATTTCACATGAGAATCTTACAATGGATGCTCTTCACACAATGGTCATACCAACAACTTCCGATGTCCCACACCATTGTGATAACGCAAGCATGCAGGAATCATCTTCTTTGGTGGATTTCTTCCCCCCAGCTCTTCCTAGGAAGACCATTTGTCCCTCCCCCTCCGGTTGCTACTCTGACAACGGACGCCTCCCTGATCGGGTGGGGGGGGCATTATCAGGGCAGGACAGTCCAGGGCATATGGCAACCAGACGAACGCCACTTGCATATAAATGTTCTAGAGATGAGAGCAGTGCTTTTAGCGTTGCAAGCCCTTCAAGACTCTCTTCCTATGGGAACGATAGCAATTCAGACGGACAACATGTCTGTAGTGTGGTATATCAACAAACAAGGCGGAACCAGATCCTACCCCCTATGTCGAGAAGCACTCAGACTGTGGCAATGGGCGATTTCTTCTCAGCGGTTTCTGATAGCAACGCACATCCCCGGAAAGTCCAATCTCATTGCGGACAAATTGAGCAGAGCTATTCTCATGCCTCACGAGTGGTCTCTGAAAAATTCAATTATGGAGAAAATTTTTCTGAAGTGGGGCCAGCCTTGCTGCGACCTTTTTGCTACTCCCCAAAACAGCAAGTGCAAAGATTACTTCACCCTCTTTCCTCTACCAGGCCATCCCAGCAGGGACGCTCTTGTCCAAGTTTGGCCCCGGGGACTTCTGTATGCATTTCCTCCCTTCCCACTAATTTCTCAAGTGATACAGAAAGCCATCGCTCAGAAGGCTTCATTGATCCTCATTGCCCCTTACTGGCCTCGACAGGTTTGGTTCCCCTTTCTACACCATTTTCTGTTGGAGCAACCCTGGCATCTGGACCTAGTTCCAGATCTTTTGACCCATCAGTCGGGTCAGTTACATCGCTCCCTCCCCTCTCTGAACCTCACTGCTTGGTTCCTCCAATTCCAACCTTAGCCAGGCTTCCTCAAATATCTCACTCAGTTCGAGATATTTTAATAGCTTCCCATAAATCTTCCACCCGGAAGATTTATCTTAGTAAGTGGAAATGTTTCTCCTATTGGGCTCAAGGAAGGGACATAGATCCTTTCACTGCTCCCATTCAAACGGTCCTTCATTTCTTAGCCGAACTATTCCACGCAGGTTTGTCTCCGTCTACTCTTAAGGTTCATTTGGCAGCTATAGCTAACTTTCATGTGGGCATCTCGGATTCTGCCATCATGTCTCACAAGCTTTGCAAAGCTTTCTTGAAGGGAGTTTTTCTTCTCAAGCCTCCTATAAGAAATCCTCCTCCTTCTTGGGACCTTAATTTAGTTCTCACATCTTTGATTCTTCCCCCTTTTGAACCTGCAGCTTCCTGTTCGATTAAATTGCTATCCTGGAAGACACTCTTTCTGGTAGCCATTACTTCGGCTAGAAGGGTCTCAGAGCTTCATGCACTCTGCAGTCGATCACCATATATTTTGTTTCATAAGGATAGGGTATCTTTACGGACCAACCCATCCTTTTTACCTAAAGTAGCCTCTGCAGCAAATCTAAATCAAAACATTGACCTTCCTGTGTTTTTTCCTAACTATTCTAACAGGTCTGAACAAAAATTACATTGGCTAGATGTTCATCGACAATTAAGGTATTATTTGGATAGGACCAAACAGACCAGAAAAGCTGACCAATTGTTTGTTTCTTATGCAGAAGGCAGAAAGGGCCTTCCAGTTTCGAAAGTATCACTCTCCAGATGGCTTACATCCTTGATTTCCTTTTTGTATGAGATTAGACACCAGAAGTTGCCTAACAGACCTAAGGCTCATTCTACTAGAGCTTTGGCTACTTCTATAGCTTTCCAAGATAGGCTGCCTATTGATACGATTTGTGCAGCAGCTACATGGGCTACTCCTCACACTTTCATTTCTCATTATAAGTTGGATTTAGCTTCTAGACATAGAGCTAAATTTGGTTCCACTGTACTCAAGAGTCTGTTCCGATAGGCCACCCGGGACAAGGTGCTAGGGACGCGGTCCCATCCAGCAAGAATGAAGGCGAGATGGACAACTTAACATATAGAAGTTATGTTCTTACCATAACGTTCCATGTTAGTTGTCTTCTTCTCGCCTTCTTTCTTGCGTCCCACCCTCCTTCCCCCTAGCCTGGACAGACCTAGAGGAGTTTGATTGTGACCTTTCTTCCTACCTCTATTGTATATATGTATATACTATACTATGTATATATTCCTTCATCAGGTTTTAGGTCACCTTCCTTCTGTCTTTTTATAGAGGTGGATTTCCCTTTCCAGTATTTCTGGATTTCTTATTGGCTGGGCCTAGCTTACAAACGAGATCTGAGGTATTACCACCTAGCATTGTGGGATATAAGGGGAGCCTTGAGCCGGTGGAACCAACTCTCGAGCTTTTAGAGTGGCTGAGTCGGAGCCGAGGTCGGCTCCGAACCCATCCAGCAAGAAAGAAGGCGAGAAGAAGACAACTAACATGGAACGTTATGGTAAGAACATAACTTCTATTTTCTGACTATGCTGGACATAGGGTGTAATTTGAGGATTGTGCACCTCTACTTAGCATATATCAAAATTCCACTCTACAGAATCTTTTGCTGCCAAATTCTGTGCATGTGTAAGTAGTTGCACAGATGCATCTGTCCCCCTCAATAATAAATACAACACTGAATTCAAAAACAAACTCTTGTGGTGGAACCCTAATATAAATAGGATGTATAAGAAAAGAAAGAAAAACTAATTTCATGCAAAAATAAATGTAATTCTCAAGAACCCAAAAATGTTCTTACTGAACTAAAAAAAGGAACTTGGGATCCAGATGAAATCAACCAAAGCTAGATATGAGGCTAAAATAGCCACCCAGGTGAAAGATAATCATGAAGCCTTCTTTACCTGTGGTGGAAATCTCAAAAACAATGCCCAGTACTGTGCAGAGCTAATCGTAAATGATATCACATACTAAGACCCAGAGGACATAGCCAATCTACTGGCCAACAAATTCAGCTCAAACTTCACACCCTCCAAATATTCTCAGATGAAATACCCAAATCTAAAACTCCTTCATATCTCCAAACAACAAGATCAGAAGTCACTGCCTAAGGCCAGGAACACTGCATCTGTGAGGCTGGATAACATAACAAGCTGCCTACTGGTTAGCCTGATGCATGATTTATCAAACCCCCTACACAGGCTATTCGATTTGAGCCTTAAACAAGCTTTGTGTTACATGAATGGAGGACAGCCAACAGGTATTTTATTGTACAAAGTGGGGTGCTTCAATGGACCCCGGTAATTATAGACCCATAAGACTGACCAGTCTTATATAGGAACCTATGTTGGTAATGTGATTTCCTTTCATGATCATATATCCACTGTTGTAAGAAAGTCCTTTCTCATTGCATAGCTTGTATCTAAAGGCACAGTGTCCAGACCCAGGGACATAATTGTTCCACTGTACGTGGCACTCATTAGGCTGATCACTCGAGTATAATACCCCTTTCAGTATGTCCCTGTCTAAACACTTATCACAAGTGGAATGACCACCCTACTTTCTCAGTAAAAAATCTAAATCTTAAAAAAAAAAAAAAAATATGCAGGCTGTCTCAAAGCCTGGACTCTCTTCTCAGCATCATACTTACTATTCAGAAGTGACCTCTACTGTATGTATCAAGCCTCCACAGACCCCGTTCTGCCAAACCCAGTACACAGTCACAGATCCTGTGGCATCATACACTCCCACTCAAGGAACTTAAATCTTTTTTGCAGAATTAATAGAACATGCTAGAGGGACAGGTTTTTATCACAGAGAATACCACTCCTATTGAACTTTCACTCCAAATAAAGTAGAATACTTTTCGTACTCTATTCAGATGTAATTTGAATGAATGGATGAGTAACTGCAAATTAACGCCTGATTTATCACCACTGACCCTCATGATTTATGGAAATATGTAATCATCCCAACATAAACTGGTTCAGGCCATGTTTGGATATTCATATTGCAAAATATAAGGGATAATAATTACTATGGGAATGCAAGATTAGGCTTTTTAGGACCCTCACAGATCAGTAGCGTAATAGGTACTTAGGAATCTTTGATCATCATGGTGCAACACTATTCATGATATTTTTCTATCTGGCACAGCTGATTGCACAGGGTATTTCCTCTTATAGGTTCATAGGTAAGTGCTAGACTAGCTGCCATTGTGGGTTATTTTAAGCCTAGCCAATTTCCCTTTTTGTGCTTGAAATAACCTATCCCATTTGGTTAAAGATTGGCCTTACCTATCCCATGATCAGTTGTTGTTGTGTCTTTCGGCTTTTCCCGGTCAGGGATTGCCACAGCGGAACTCCGGTCCGCTAATGATTGGCAGTAGATTTTTACATGCTGAGTTGCCAGCTCTGATGCACAACCTTTAATGAAGGTATGCCCATTCACGCATGTCTCCACACAGAAGACACTCTAGCTGAGAATCAAACAGGACAACGTCTTACTGTGAGGCGACAATGCTACCGCAGCACCACCTATCCCATGATCAGTAATTATATATTACTCCATAATAAGAATAACTGGGATCATGCCATAGATAATTTGTGGGGACCCATGCATGGGATAAAGCATTTACGAACTACCTCTGTCCACTAGTAGTATGGAGGACAGTCCTGGGGTAAATTTTATGTTTCCCATCCCTAGATATAAGTTGCAGTTGAATGTGGACAGGGGTGAACTTTGTTTTATGTGGATGGGGAGTGTGTGCCATAGCAGCCATTATCCTCTTTGGGATATACCTGTCCCTCCAAACCGTTCTTTCGATGTTGCAAAAGAGGTTTAGATCCTAGACTATTTCAGATGCTAGTTGACTTGCTGATGTGCAGTAAATCCATCAGTAATGTATCGGAGGATGCCTTGTGTGCCAGACACAGCTAATTTCTTAGTAATCTGTAGGATACCAAGTATAGTGACAGGGCTTTGAATAGGTCTATATAGGACGTGTTATTCAGGTCTTGTATTCTTTTAGTAAGGTATCTCTGTGGTCGTTCCAGTTGTTGCATGTGTCTGAGCAGATACATGCCAAACAGGGCATTATATTCAATGAGTAACCTAATGAGGGCTGAGTAAAGGGAGACATTGACATCCTTAGATCCAGACACAATCCCTTTGTTTATAAGTTATGCAGTACAGAAGGACTGTGCTACAACAGTGGGCACGATGGTTGAAAGTTAGGTAACTGCCCACAAGTTCCCAAATACTGAACAATGTTCTTAGGTGTATGTTTTCAATGTGGTAGTTCCTTGGGGTGGATGACTTCCCAAAAGATACAATAATGCATTTTTTTGCTATTTAGTTTCAGTCCATGACTTTGGTACAAGTTATTTATTTGGGACAAACCATCCTGCAGGATGGCTAAGTCATTAGGGGATTCAGTGACTTCTCGTAGATTGCAGCCATATGCAAACTTAGTCAGTCAGAGCCCTTTGGTATTGGCTTTTACTTCAGAAAAGTGGATGCCAAACAGGAGAGATCCCAGCAGAGAACACTGCAGGACTCAACTGGTGACTAATTTCTTTGTGGAGGTGACTTCCCGTATTCTGATTATCTGCATCCTGTCTGTGAACCAGTTGGCAATATACCAGGTGACATAGCGGTTTATTCCCAGTTTATTTAGCTTTTCCACTCTGCCTGAGTGGGGAATTGTGTCAAAAGCTTTGACCATGTCAAGGTATGCTGTCTGTACTGTTTTGCATTTGTTGAGTAAGCATGCCCTGCCCTTGAAGAATCCAACTATGATGGGTTCAGTGTTTGGAGGTTCCCAGTGTCCTGATCGATTAGTTCCATAATAAGTCTTTCCATGGCTTTGCATATGAGGCTGGTCAGGCTTATATGTTTGCAATTGCCTAGGTCTGTGGAAGGTCCTCCCTGCAGGGGAATGTATGGAAATGAATCTTGATCCAGGGAAGTCTTTACACTTTCATATTTTGCACTGATCAAGCCACAAAGGTTCTTGACAAAAAAGGTAATTGGCCTAAAGGACCAAGCTATCAAGAGAGTCTGAAGGCATTGTCCGTGTATTCAGTGTCCTATAGACTCCTTAGACAAGATCTGTTCTTTGCTTTCCAGGCCACTAGGGATCCAGCAGAACAAGCAAAATCTCAGGGCAATGTTACTCAATGCTAGAAGTCTAAACCTCAGAATGCACTCACTCGAGGCACTCCTTAAAATGGAGAACATCGACATCTGTACAGTGACAGAGACTTGGTTCAAGGCTCCAGAGAGCACCCCTGCATTACCAGGCTATAATTCATACCACACCTTTCGGCCACCTAACCTGGACTGAAACACTAAAGGTGGAGGCATGTCCATATTCATTAATGATATCCACACCTCCAGGCTAGTTGCTCAGCATAATGCATCCAAGATTATCCAAGTGCAACTAACTCTGGGCAAGACCGCAATCCAAATTGTAGCTTGCTACAGATCCCCCACCGTGCCTCAGGATTCCCTCTCCTCATTTCTTGATACACTGGAAAATATTAGGATACAACCTAACACCCTAATAATGGGCGATTTCAACTACCCCACCATTAACTGGGAAAACTACTCATGTACCAACTCTTGTACTCAATGTTTTCTGGAATTCATAAATTCCAACGCCTTGGATCAACTTATCCACACCCCCACCAGGGGCAGCAATATCCTAGACCTGGTCATTACCAACTTGGGCAACCGGTGTTCCACACTAGATGTCAATTCCTTCTTGGTCTGATCTGATCACAAGCTAATTACCCTAGACATCCACATCTCACTCCCACCCCCCATTAGGGAAACCACCGTAAAAAATTTCTCCAAAGCCAACTTCACGCTTCTTAAGACAGAAGTGGCAAACTTCACGACATCCATGCTGACGGACAATAGAGGTACGACTGCTGAATCCTATACAAATGCACTTTATAAGCATTTACACGAGTGCATGGATCGTGCAATCCCTAACTGAACTAAGATGCTATCCTCCAAAAAAAGGAAGCCAATCTGGTGGTCCCCTGCCATAAACAAACTCTACAACAGAAGAAAGAAACTGTTGCAAAAAAAGGTAAAAATCCCATGATTGGAGGAAGTCCCGGGGCAGCTTTAGTAAGAAGCTGAGATCCCTCATAAAATCCTCCAAAGCTATTTACTAAAACAAACTCGCTACTAATTCTAAAGACAACCACAAAGCATTCTATAACTATGTCAAGAATCTCAATGGCAACACTCAGATCTGCTCTGAGTTACAGCACAATGGCAGTAAATATACCGAACCAAGTCATATTGACAACATCCTGACAGATAGGTTCAATGCTAACTGTACCCCTCTCTCACCTCCTAAAGGGTCCATCTCTATACCAGAAGAATGCAACGTTCCTGTAATCACGGCTGCACAGGTAAAAAACACACTCTCCGAAGCCAAGAACACAGCATCCATGGGACCTGACAAAATCCCAGGCTGCATTCTACACGAACTACAGAACAAACTGGCACCCCACCTAAGTACCATGTTCAATCATAGCCTCAGCTCAGGCTTTGTGCCCACTGAATGGCGCACAGCAATGGTTATCCCGCTCCACAAAGGGGGAGTCACCACAGACCCCGGGAACTACTGCCCCATTAGTCTGACGAGCCTGGTCTACAAGGCTATGGAACGTATCATCATGGAACTTATAAACAATGACATTGGTAATCTACAAACTGTGGACCTTACCCAGTTCAGGTTTGTAAAAGGCAACTCATGTCTCCTAAACCTGATAGACTTCTGTGAAGCGGTCACCAAAGCTGTAGATGAGGGTAAGGTGATTCACACAGCCTATCTAGATCTTGCCAAGGCTTTCAACACCATCCCCCACTCTGGAATTATAGATAAACTCACTAAACTAGGTATAAATCCCTATGTCACAAGATGGGTTGCCAACTGGCTCACTGACAGAACCCACACTGTGAAATAAGCAGACTCTGTCTGATTTCAGACCAGTGACAAGTGGAGTGCCACAGGGTTCAGTCCTGGGTCCTCTCCTGTTTGGTATCTACTTCCCTGAAGTACAGGCTAACACAGAAGGTCTTTGGCTAACGAAGTTCTCAGATGACTGAAAACTAGGAGCCATAATCAAAACTCCTAATGATGTGGACATCCTACAAAAGGGCCTCACTGAGACAGATGCCTGGTGTCAAAGCTATAGCGTCAAGCTTAATGCCAAAAAGTGCACTGTCATCCCTTTTGGTAAAAACTCTGTACCCATGAACTACCACATAGGCGGTAGTCTACTTAACACCGAAAGTGTGATAAGTGACTTTGGTACACAGGTGGACAGTAGTATCTCCTTTGATAATCACATCGCCACAGTAGTCAGGAAATCCTTCTATGTGGCACACCTCATCACAAAAGGTTTCTCATCCAGAAAAAAGAGGTCATTGGTCCCCTCTACTCATCACTCATTAGACCCATTATTGAGTACAATGCCCCTTTTGGTATGTACCTCACAAGACATCTACAACAACTGGAAAGGCCGCAGAAATACCTCACAAAGAGGATTACCGGCCTCAAACAGAAGCCCTACGCAGACCGTCTCAAAAAACTCCAGCTTTACTCTGTCGCATATCGCCTACTCAGAGGCGATCTTTGCCTAACATACAAAACTATGTCAAACCCAGAGCTGTTGGACATGCTCCACTTAAAGAAATCCCTATCCCTCCGAGCTGCACACTCTAGGGACCTAAACCTTGTCACCACAATAAACAGAACATGCTGGAGGGATAGATTCCTGCCACAGAGACTTCCCATACTCCGGAACAAACTACCTATCTATATCAAACAAAGCTCCTCATTAGCACTCTTCAAGAAAAATCTTGATGATTGGATGGGAGATAGGAAATTCACCCCGGGGATCACTTCTGCGGCTCTGCTTGACAGGGGCACAGGAAAATAATTTTCTTGGGTGGCGAAAGTCAGGGTACCATTTGGCTAGGCTTATACAGGCCCTAGGGCCAATAGCCTAGTACCTACCTATGAACCTGTAAGACCTCTTATTTATGCACACATGAAACAATCCAGTGAACACTAGAACTAGAGTTCTAAATCTGCTTCAGCAAATAAAGAAATCTCAGTAGAGAGATGGATTTGTCATGCAATGAATACTCCTTCTGTGGAACAAATTTCCTCTTCAGATCAAGCACTGTTACAGTGTCTAACGTTAAGAAGAAAGTAGACAGTTGGATGGACATTCATAAATTCAGCCAACCCCTGTATTGGCATGCCATTCCTTGAAAAAAGGGGCAAGTACTAAGTGGAAACTGGCAAGTTGTAAATGATCACATGGCCGAGATATCTTGTACATTCTAGGATACTAAATCTCATGCCTACAGGCGGCTTCAAAATTTCCAGCAAACTTCTGCCATACATAACTACTGGCAATAAATAATTTACACAGCAAAATAAAAGAAGAGTAATCTATTTCTTTTCCATGCCATCTCTTTTAATCTGCAGTTCTCTTTATTCCCCATTCAGTTATTCATAATTCAAGCAAAACTTAAAATAAAACTGTTTTATACATTTAGTGTAAGCACATTATCTATGACTGTTCACTCCAGCAACAACAAAAGTAGAATCTTTGTACACATGTATACATGCATGCATGCACATGCACACACAAACACACACTTACATTACATTCATATACAGGTGTGTGCCGCTTAACGTTCTTCCATACAATGTCCGACTACATTTACATCCATACTGTGCTAAGCGGCCGTAAATGTGAATGACAGCTGTGAAGACAGACATTAAGTGAAGAACAAAATAAAATATAGGGTGTTTGCTTAATGTCCTCTCCACTTAACGTTCTGTGGGATAAAACCTATCCTGGACGTTAAGATACATATACCTGTATTCACAAAGGTCTCTCTCTCTCTGTCTCTTTCTGTCACACACACATATGCACGCATGTGCACAGACACACACACACACACACACACACACACACACACACACACACACACACACACACACACACAAACACATTTACACACCTTCTGCAGTATTGCTGTCATGGCTCTTGGACAAACTGTGGGAGATTGCACAAAGTACTAAAATCCGTATTTCTCAACCCCATAGGTTGAGAACAAGGGACAAACAAAGCCAAAAAGTTATGGGAGACTACGGTTCTACTACTACTGCAGTGTACTAACAGAGATGTCTTGGTAGAATGACAAGTTTTATAGTAGCATATGTTTTGCCCAGAATATGAAGTGTGATACACAAGTGTTTCATTATTTACTAACTACTGCAATCCGGAGCAACCTGCCACAAAAACATACATTTTATGAGGAACAGACTGCAAAATATGAAGCAAAATCAGTAATGTTCATAAGCAAATAAATAAATAAATAAATAATTTGTATTGCTAACTTGTAAAAAAAGGGAGACTTACGAACAGGCTGGTTATCTTAAATTCTGGCTTACGATAGGAAGATCAGTATCAAGAGCAGTTTTTAAATGTTGCTCATATGCTTAAAATGTTGCTGGAATAGCAGGATTTGTAATAGTATGGATTTTCTGAAGCATATGATATCTGAAACACAAATGTACCTCATTTTGTAACTGCAGCCCACAACATATTTGCCAGAAAACCACAAACATTAAGAAAAAAATACCAGAAATATGATGCACAATCAATGGCACACCCCTGAGTTTTTTTACTTAAGAACTTGTCATTGCTAAGTGCTAAACTGATTGCATTGGTCTGATAAGGGCTGAGTACATTGGAATTATATTGTTCTTTGATCTGAATGCCATGCTCTTACCTATGAGTTGTGCCACAAAGAAGGATTTCCTCAGTACTGTGGACACGCTATTCAAAGTTCAGATTACTGTCAACCTGAATACCAAGCTCATGTACCACTGGGTCTACTCTTAGGAGTGTGCTGTCTATCCTGTAATTATCTGGGGTATTTGTTTTCCCAAAGGGAATAATTACATTTTTTTTTTTTGCATTTATTTTCAATCCACGGCTTTGGCATCAATCATTTCTCTGCATTACTCCTTTCTGCAATATATCTGTATCATTAGGGGATTCAGTAATTACCCCCAGTTTGCAGTCATCCACGAACCTGGTCAGCCAAATGCCTTTTGAATTTGATTCAGCTTCTGAGAAATAAGTCTGAACAGGAGAGGGCCTAACACAGAACCCTGTGGCATGCCACTGATGACTAACCTCTTGCTAGAGGTGAATTCACCCACTTTGACAGTATGTGTCCTGTCGGTGAGCCATTTGGCTACTCACCTGGTGACATAGGGGTTTATGCCTAGTTGAGAGAGCTTGTCTATAATACCTGAGTGGGGGATTATATCAAATGCCTTGGCCAGGTCAAGGTAGGCAGTATGCACAGTCTTTCCCTCATTCATGTCTTTGGTGACCTGCTCGAAGAAGTCAACTAGATTTAACAGACATGATCTACCCTTAACAAATCTGATCTCGGTTGGGTCCAGAGTCCGGAGATTACCTGTGGCCTTGTTTATAAAGTCCATGATGATTCTTTTTGTGGCCTTACAGATGAGGCTAGTCAGACATATAGATCGGCTGATGGTCCCCCTTTGTGCAGAGGGATGTCTGTTGCTGTCCTCCATTCTGCCAGAACATAGCCTGTCTGGAGGTTGTAATTAAATAAGGATCTAAGTGGGTCAGCTAGGTCATGGTTTGAGTTATTTAAAAGGTAACTTGGGATGTTGCCAGGGCCCAGTGGTGATGTGTTTTTAACCTTAAACAGCGCAGAGATGATCTGCTGTCTTGAGATAATAGACTGAGGAATGGTGGCAGGTATACTTTGGGGGATGACCGGTAGGGACAGGGGGATGAAGTTTGATCCAAATCTGTCAGCTAGCTATTTCCTCTGGTTGAGTATGCGTGGTGCCATCCACAACCAGTTCTGCGCATAGGTGGGTATTCCCCTTAAGATTTCAGACATAGTTAAAAATGCTTTGTGATTTGCTAGGGAGGCTACTTTTGCTTCATAATTTGCTTCTGAGGACTTGACTAGATCTCTGATTTGTTTGTTTAGACTAGTGAGGATTTCGTTTTCTTCTGCTGAGCCTTTTCCCCCTTATTTTTGAACATTAATTTATTTCTTTTGCTGTGTAGCCTATTTATACCAGGGGTTCACCAGGGTGGCTTATTTTTCTGGCGAGACCTGGGTTTAATCTAGTCCATTACTGTTGATGCTATACAACTACTTAAGTGGTTATACAGGGCATTGGTGTGCACCTTTGCATAGGATTCTGTGTTTTCTGGGTTGAGGGAGCGTTGAAATTTCTTATGCCATCACTCAGTAGCAGGTAACTTGTCTGGGAGAAATTCTTTATCATTTTTGAGTTTCATGGGGTATCTAGCCTTATATTTATTTTAAAGGAGACTGTTTTGTGATCCGGTCTTACCAAAGGGGACATTACACGGGGGAGGGCAACCCTTCCACATGTTAAGGAGTACTATGTCCATGATATTTGAGCCCCTAGACTAGCTGATCCAGAGCATTTGCATGGTCAAAGTCCAAGAACCTCTGAGCCTGCATGTTAGTGGTCGTGTATGTGCCCCAGTCAATGTTAGGTAGTTAAAATCACCCATGAGTAAGGTATTTGGCTTCATGGTAAGTGACTTCAGTAAGTAAGTAAGTAAAAAGGAACAGAAATCACACTGCAGGCCTGATCACATGCAGTTACTCAGCAGATCTAACCACAGCAATTCTTGAAAAAGAGACTCCTGAGGAACCAATCCAAAGTAATAATGAACACACACACAAACACACAAAAAAAAAATAGAAGGAACAACTGTCTTGTGAGCAATTCAGCACCACCAGCCAGTACAAAGGCTACTGGTGCTGATGCATATTTAAAGTTTTGAAGAAACAATGCCTTTATAACTCCCCCACTGGTACATTTGCAGTTGTTGATGTCACTGACACACTTACTTCACTTCCCTGAGCGGCACCGGGTAAAGGATGAAAGGAAAATCACATAGGTTCATAGATAGGTACTAGGCTATTGGCTCTAGGGCCTATACAAGCCTTGCCAAAAAGGTACCCTGGCTTTCTCCACCCAAGAAAATGATTTTCCTGTGCCCCTGTCAAGCAGAGCCATAGAAGTGATCCCCGGGGTGAATTTCCTATTACCCATCCAATCATCAAGATTTTTCTTGAAGAGTGCTAACGAGGAGCTTTGTTTGACATAGATAGGTAGTCTGTTCCAGAGTATGGGAAGTCTCTGGGACAGGAATCTATCCCTCCACCATGTTCTGTTTATTGTGGTGACAAGTTTTAGGCTCCTAGAGCATGTAGCTCGGAGGGATTGGGATTTCTTTAAGTGGAGCATGTCCAACAACTCTGGGTTTGACATAGCTTTGTATGTTAGGCAGAGATCGCCTCTGAGTAGGCGATATGCAACAGAGTAAAGCTGGAGTTTTTTGAGACGGTCTGCGTAGGGCATCTGTTTGAGGCTAGTGAAGCATGAGGAGTTAGTATGTATAATTATCAGGGTGTGTTTAAGGGGGGGTGTCCACACATAGGGGATGCAGAAACATTGATTTTAGGTGTGGTTAGACTTTGTTGATATTTTGTATTTATTTTTGAGTTTAGATACTTTTAAGTGGACCCGTATGTGTGTGTGTGCATACATATAGAGACCTTCCTCACATATCATGTAATACAGTGAGTACATGTATACTTGTTAGTTATGACATTATCTGATAGATATATCTTCTTTATGTGCCAGGTCAGCAGTAGGTACTGCCTGGAAGTGTACAGTTAGCTGTTATGAATTAACTGGGGTGTAAAACTGTTTCTGACGGGCATATGGATTGAGCTTAGATGTTGGATACTGGATCTGAAAATGTGGGGAAGTCCTTCTCTAAAGGCTAAATACCCAATACTCTACTGCCGTATATGGTGGGCATCTAGTCAGCTGACCATAACCATTTCACAGAAATGTATGAAGCTAACTCCATATACCTTCTAAGGCTCAGTCAGTTCCCATGGGATACTGTATATTCCTAGACAGACGAAGACAGAGTGAAACATGTACTGTTATGGTGAGTGTTCTCATACAACTGTACTTCAAAAGGATTCAATAAACAGTGAAACAGTGGAATATTCAAATAGAAGAGAATGATGCCAGTAACGTTATGTTATTTTTACTTAATGTTAGGAGAAACTGGCATTTCGTCAACAGCTGAGTGAAGCAAGACAGCAGCTTCTACAGCAGGCTGATTATTGTACACAAATGGGAGCTGCAGTCTGCACTCTGCTATGGAGTGTTTCAAGCAAAGAAGAAACAGTGAAAACCATTCTTGCTGGGGTAATTTTTAAATTGATTTTTAACATTAATTAAGATATTGTTTTGGTTTCTGACTGTAACTGCTTTTGGTGAAATTTACAGCTGGAATAGTTTTATTATTTAGTCATTTTTTTGACATTAACCCACACGTGAGTAGATCCGTACTTTCAGTTGAAGAAGATGTGTACATATGTATGTTTTGGCATAATGCTAATGAAACAAAGGAGTCTTAAGCCAGCATGACATTCATAGCAATTTAGCTTATTCAGTGAACACCGTTAGTTGATCATCTTCATTTTGAGAGTTGTTCATTAAGCAATTTGGATTACTTCATGCTTTAGAATTCCTGGAAGATGCTACTGTTTCAAATCCTAGTGGTTTAGCTTCACTCAGGTTTCTTTCTGCTTTCCTGTCAAGGTGTCAGGGAGAGTGCCTTTACCTGTCTTTGCTTTCAGTTTTTTTAGTCGGCAGCTATTAGAATTAGTTAATAATGATAGGTATGGAATCCTTGTAAATAGCGACACTTTTATTTTTGTTTTGTTTTATTTGTTTATTTATGTTTTTATTGCATTTTATTTAATTTTGTTTGTTTAGTTATTCATAGGTAAGTACTAGTCTCTTGCAAGCCATTTTTAGCTTAGCCAATATCCTTTCAGAGGTGAGACTCAAGCCCTGTACCTTGTGTCTGTGAGGTAAACATCTGAACCATAATGTCAACCTCCAACCCCATGTGTTGACTGGAAATGGCCACCTCACATGTCTCATTTTGAGTGAAGTCCTGGGGAGAGCACTTTAGACAAAAAAATACAGTAATAATGTAGTACAGTTTAGCTACTCAAGATTAATTCTTTATGTAGCCGGAATTACCATATGAAAATGCATTACATAATTTAAAGCCTTTATGTATACAATATTTCAGATTCTACAGTGAGAGTGGGAATGAGAAGATGCTAAGCATGCATGGTGAGGTGTCACATCATTAATGTACCTACCTCACTGACAAGTTGATGTCATTTTGTCAAAAGTACTTTTGGTATACATAAAACATTCAAAACATGTTTGCCGAAACTGCCTTTGCCAAACATCTGAGAAAAAACTTTTTTGATTTGGGCAGGCCACCCTACATCCCACATGTTAGGGGCCATTTCTTACCCATATATATATATATATATATATATATATATATATATATATATATATATATATATCAACTTTGGAGTGGTGCAAAAAAACAGTAATAGTATACATGAGACTGGGAATGACAAATAGAAATATGGATTACATAAGACTGCAAATGTTTGGAAAAGGTTCATGATCTAAATAATGCCAGAGTTGCAGGACCAAGTACACTGCAGGTATGTTTTTTTTATCAAAAATTTGAAGGTATTCTTTTTAAATATATACTTAAGGATCTAGGATTGTAATTCTATTACCATCACCATTTGAAAAGGGACCAGTAGGACTTACCTGGCTGTGAGAATTTTCTCAAGCTGTCAAAACCCATCCCTCCTCATTATCCATGATCTTCTTGATCCAAGGACCTCATCTCTAGATTTCTTCAGCTGCACAAAGTAATGCCTAGGTAAAGAAAATGGCCTCAGTCTATCTTTTGTGGTTTTTGGCTTTCTTGGTTTTTTTCTGAGCCCTTTTCTTCTCCTTTAGTGAGTTTATCAGTGCAGTGTTTGTGTGTGTTAATACAGCAGACTAGGTTTTGTTTTTTTTTTCTATTTTTCTAAACTGCTACTTAAACCAGGTATTGCAAGTTGCATTTACTGTCTTCATTGCCAGTCAATGAACAGAAAAGACAGTGGACAAAGAGTTGAAAGACCTAAGAAATGTAAATTTGAGGCAAACATTCCCCAAAAGATTGACATTTTAAGTGTTAAGAGTGAAGCCCATTTTGTTGAAAAATGGTCCATTCTGCTTTGGTTAAGCCATTGACCCTCAAAAACAGAAAGAATTATTTTGAAAGGGAAAAGCTGACGGCCCCTCCTGCTGACCATTCATTTAAGGACTCTTCTTCATCTGCTTTTCCTGCTACCCCGAATCCCAGAAAAGCCAGCTTTGGTGGTCTTGGATCAGAGTCTTCCTCCTAAGGCATCTGAAATGGGAATTTCTCCCCCCTCCTCCAGGATGTACTTTGTCAAGAGATCCTGTGCTTGGACACAGACCCAGCAATATTGCTTTTGCTGCATCTAAGCTAGATCTCTGAACTAATTGACCCCCACTCGATAAGTTGCACTAATCTACTGAATGTTGACTCCTTGATGTTGGGGTTACTGTTAATGTAGTATTGAGTTTCGAACTACTGCCTTCGACATTACAAGCTTTATTTTAACGCTGCTGTTGGTGCTAACAGTTCAACCTTAGGCTTGATGCTGGTGGGTCCTTCAGTATTGGTGTTCCAGATGTCCCACCCCCATCAGAAGACTGCAACAAGAAAAATGGTTCTAAGTCTGATGCAAAATAGACCAGTCCAAGAGGTCTCACTAGATTAACAATGGCTAGCTATGCTTTTACTCTGTATCGCTTTTGGTTCCCAGGAAAACACAGGATCTCAGAGCCATCCTCAGTCTGAATGGTCAAAATCACTTGGTTCCAAAAGATGCCCTTTGCATTGTCGCAGTGCAGTCCGTCCTTCCCTGTCGGCTAGAAAGAGATTGCACATGATCTTCGGCCCTTCATTATGCCTACCTTCACTTCAGAATAGCAAAAGGGTCAAGGAGGATTCTTTGCTTCTGTGTAGGGACCAGCCATAAGAAATTTCAGTCCATCCCATTTGGTCTCAATCTAGGGCCCTACATGTTCACCAGGTGCATGGTGGCAATTTCAGCACACCTCAGACTGCAGGGGAACAGTATCCCTCCATACTTTGATGGCTGGCTTCTGGCAGCCCCCTTAGTGAGCCATCTCAGAGCTTCCAGTAATGCCTACTAGTTCTTTTCAGCTTGTAAGGATAACAGTACGGTCTATGACGTTCCAGCTGATGCCCACTCATTCAGTCACATTTCTAGGGTGCAGGATGGATACTCTGTCTTGCAGAGCCTTTCTCACACAGGCTTAAATTTTGTGGATACATGCAGTAGTCTTAGGTTCATAGGTTCATAGGTTCGTACTAGGCTATCTGCCCTAGGGCATTTATAAGCTAAGCCAGAGTGTGTGTGGCTTTCACCACCCCTTAGGATGAGAATACTACGCCCATTTAGGGTTTAGTTTACTGTGCGTCTGTCTAGTAGTGACACAGAGATGGCCCCCGGGGTAAACCTATGATCTCCCATCCACTCGTCATGATTTCTCTTGAAGAGAGTTAGTGAGGGGCTCTGCCTAACATGGACTGGGATTCTGTTCCAGAGTGTAGGGAGCCTCTGGGTTATGAATCTGTCCCTCCAGCACGTCCTATTTATTTCTGTATTGAGGTTCAAATCTTTTGCTCTCGTGACTCTGATGGATTTGGATTTTCTGAGGTGGAGCATGTCCATTAATTCCGGATTGGACATGGCCTTGTACGTCAGGCATAGATCACCTCTGAGTAGGCGGTATGCGACTGAATAGAGCTGGAGTTTCTTCAGCCGGGCAGCATATGACATATGTTTGAGACCCTTTATCCTCTTGGTGAGGAACTTTTGGGGTCTTTCCAACTGCTGCAGGTGTCGGGTAAGATACATCCCAAATGGGGCATTGTACTCAATCATGGGCCTGATAAGAGAAGAGTACAGGGGCACAATGACCTATCTTGATCTAGATGTGAATCCCTTCATGATAGGGAGGGCAATATAGAAGGTCTTCCTAACCACTTTGGCAATGTGAGTGTCAAATGAGAGGTTACTGTCAACTTGGGTCCCTAGGTCCCTGATTACCTCTTCCGTACTTAATGGATTACCACCTATGTGGTAATTTGTGGGTACCTTGTTTTTCCCAAAGGGTATGACTATACAATGTTAAGTTGTTAATCTCGCCTTCATTCTTGCTGGATGGGTTCGGAGCCGATTCTCGGCTCCGACTCGGCACTTTCTTAGCTTGAGAACTCCTTTTACCAGCTCGAGGCAACCCTATATCCCATGATGCAAGACGGGACTACCTCAGATCTCGTTTGCCGCTTAGCGAAAGAGGTCTCCTTTGCCAGCTGAGGTAAGTGATTTTCTGGTAAAATCAGAAAAAGCTTAGTTAGGAATTTATTTTCCCCTTTTAGTCTTAGTATAGTCTGTAGTATATTACAGCCTACCCTATTCCCTTCCTTTCAAACTTTATAACCCTTTTATAACCTTTAGTATAGAGTTTTTAGTTAGGCCTAAAACCCTATTGGTTAATCCCTTCCTGTGTGTTGTGTGTAGGGGATTAATTTTGTGTGTTTGTTGGGGTTTGTGTGTGTTACTTCCTCCTAGGATATGTCTAGGGAAGGCAAGGTCTCAGGCTTTAAGAAGTGTGACCAGTGCTGTCAGAAAATGTCTCTGAAAGATGGTCACACTTCTTGTGTGTACTGCCTGGGGCCTTTGCACCTGCAGGACTCCTGTGCTTTGTGTCACGCTTTTAGCCAGAGAGTCCTGCAGGAAAGGAGGAATAAGCTTATCCTCCGAGGCTTACTTAAGCCAGAAGGTTCTCCCTCTAAAGCAGGGTCTGGGAAACCTTCTAAACCACCGAAGGCTCAGGCTTCAGTATCCAAGCCTCCTCCGGTGGCTTCGCCTCCGTCGGAGCCGAGATCGCCCGCTGGAACCGATGCATCTACTGTTAAAGTAGTAGGGTCGGCGCCGGCTGGCTCCGATACCTTCTCTACTGGAGCCGACACTTTATCCAGCATCGGAGCCGAGAAACCTTCGGCTCCATCTGGAGTTCAGGGGACTTCGGCTCCGATGGCTTCGACCCGTAAGAGATCTCGGTCCCCTTCGATACTGAGTATCCATTCGGCTCCGGGGTCTCCTCTTTTGTCGGAGCGGAGCCATCGGAGCCGATCTTCGAGATCTTCCAGGCTGTCTGACCACGACTTAGAGAGGGTGGTAAGCAGGCTGTTGAAGTCTCAGGCACTGGCCCAAATGCTCCATAGCCCGTCTCAACAGACTTCGGCTATAGCCTTACCCCTTGAACTTCCTCCTCCGACTCCACACCAGAGTTCGGAGCCGGAGCTTCTCGGGACAGCGACTGTTTCGATGCCGGAGCCGATACATCCTTCGGCTCTGTCGTCCTCGGCTCCGATCTCCTCCTTGAGGCCTTCCTTGGAGGGATCCGGTCATCGGGTTTCCACTGTCGGCTCCGAGGGGGCTAGTGGCATCGGACCGTTGTCCGACCCTGCTCTCCCTCTCGGGGCTTCGGCTTTGGTAAGCTCGGCGCCGACATCGGCCTCGGAGCCTTCCCTCTCATTGGAGCCGGGAATTCCTGTTTCTTCGGAGCGGGGATATTCCGGTCTCCCGGGGAGGGGAGCCTTTGAGGTGATGAGGAGTGTCCTGGCCTCTGAGCCTGGTCAACGGTCTATCCCTCTAGCTCCTCCCTCATCAGTGCCTGCAGACGCCTCTTGCCAGCCTCTTGCTCTCAGGCCCAGGGATCCATCACCCCAGGTTTCCCCACTGGGAATTTCCTCCTCTTCCGAGGTTTCTCCTGATCCTGCAGGGGAACCCCCTCGGAAGAGGACGTAAGAGGAAACACACAGACTCCCCTGAGTCTACTACATCTGATACCGACTTAGATGAGTCGGAGGGTTCCCCACGGTCCCCCTCTGAGGATGTCTCCTTTTCAGACATCCTTGAGCTCCTCAAACAGAGGGGGAATTGGCCCTCCATTGACCCCTCCGAGGATGAGTCGGTATACCTGGAGGCTTTTGGATCCCGACCCTCCACCTCCTGGGTGTCTCCGCCTTTCGACCCACTTATGCAGGTAGTGGCTCGGAAGGTGTGGGCGGCTCCAGATTCTGTGGAACCTGTCCCCAGAAGACCATCCAAATTCATTACGGCCCCTTCGGACAAACAGTTCCTTTCCAAGGGTGTCTCGGTGGATGCTATGGTGGTGGCGGCTGCCACTAAGAAGGAACTGGCGGATCCTTCAGTACCTGTCCATCCTCCTAATAAGGACTCTAGGACCATGGACAGGTATGGAAAGCGGATGTTTTCTTCAGCGACCTTTGCTATGCGTTCGCTGAATTATCTTTGTCACTTCACCAGGCTTCAACGAGATGTTCTCAAAGAACTGAGTGAAGTAGTTCAGGATCCTTCTGCTGCTGGGGCTCAGGAAAAGATTGCCTCGCAGCTTGCTATCCTAAATTCCATATCTAACTCCTCCATGCGGCTCATATCTTATGCGGCCGATGGAGCGAGCAGGGCCGCAGGCACAGGAGTTGCTCTTAGACGCCAAGCCTGGATGCGGCTTTGTAATTTTGCGGACCCCTTTAAGGCATCCTTCACTAATACCCCCTTTGATGGTTCGGCTTTGTTCGAACCTCAGGTGAAGGATACCTTGACCAGGTGTGAGCAGGACGGTAAAACTCTTTCTGCCGTTGGAGTCCAGTTTTCCACTCCTTCTAGACCATATCCCAAGGGTCAGAAGGGGGGGAAGATGTGGTTCCGTAAAGCCCAAGGAGCTACACCGGACGCACGTGGTCAGTTTACCCCCAGAGGCAGAGGGGGTAACAATAATAGACGCCGCCCTAGAGGCAGGGGGGGTCCTCAGAACCAAGGCAACAGGGAGTCTCTTCCTGAGAAGCCTTTTCAACATCCCTGAGGTGTTGCCCGACTGCCCACCCTTGGAGGCAGTCGGGGGAAGGATTTCACTGTACCCAGTAGCCTGGCAATCCCTGTCACAAGAGATGTGGGTACAGTCGATTATATCCGAGGGTTACAAAATCCCCTTCAAAGGTTTCCAGACCTCTACAACCCCTTCCAGACATCTCACCGGGTCAAAGGGATTTGGGAGAACAGGAGGTTTGAAAACTCCTAGAAAAAAGAGGCGTCCAGACGGTGCCGGCAGACCCGTAGGATCCGCGTCTACTCGAGATTCCTTTTGGTCCCCAAAAGGACGGGAGATTGGAGACCAATATTAGACCTGAGCAATCTAAACAGATTTGTCAAGAAGGCAAGATTCCGGATGGTCACGCTTCAGTCCATTCTGCCCTTTCTGGGCAAGGACAACTGGATGTGCTCTATAGACCTTCAGGATGCGTACTATCACATAAAGATTCACAGGCGCTCCAGGAGGTTTCTCCGCTTTCGGCTAGGGACCAGTCATTACCAATTCAGAGCCCTGCCCTTTGGCCTCACTTCAGCCCCCAGAGTGTTTACCAAATGCATGGCAGTGGTCACAGCTCATCTGAGACGTCAAGGATTCCAGGTATTTCCTTATTTGGACGACTGGCTCCTCTCCGCCACCACCAAGTGTCAACTTCTTCAGACCAGAGACTACACTCTGCAGCTTTGCAGGAGTTTGGGAATTTCAGTAAATTTCAAAAAATCTTCTCTGCGGCCTTGCCAATCTATCACCTTTATAGGCGCAGAATTAAACACCGTAAAATTGTCAGCCAGACTAACAGATCAAAGAATTCTGGACATCCAAAAATTGCTCGGCTTCTTTTGCAAAGCAACAAGATCAAAGCCAGATTTATACTGAAGGTTCTAGGTCTTATGGCTGCGCCATTGTTCTCCTTCCACTAGCTCGCTTCCACATGCCTTCTGCAGTGGATGCTTTTCACGCAGTGGTTGTACCACAGTCTCCCGATGAGGCACGAAATCTTAGTCACACAGTCGCAGGGCTCATCTGGAATGGTGGATATCTTCCCTCTTCTTCATCAGGGCCGACCTTTATTCCCCTCCTCCAGTTGCCACAGTCACTACGGATGCCTCTCTGATCGGGTGGGGGCATTATCAGGGCAGGATGGTCCACGGACGTGGCAACCCATAGAATACCATCTGCACATAAATGTCCTGGAGATGAGAGCAGTGCTTTTAACGCTGCAAGCCCTCGACGACTTTCTTCCCACGGGACTATTGCAGTACAGACGGACAACATGTCCGTGGTCTGGTACATCAACAAACAGGGCGGAACCAGGTCCTATCCGTTATGTCGAGAAGCTCTCAGACTTTGGCAATGGGCGATCTCTTCTCAGCGGTTTCTGATAGCAACGCACATCCCCGGCAGGTCCAACCTATTGGCGGACAGGCTCAGCAGATCTATTCTGATGCCTCACGAGTGGTCTCTCAATCAATCTGTAGTGGATCAGATTTTTCTGAAGTGGGGCACTCCTTGTTGCGATCTTTTTGCTACTCCTCAAAACAAGTGCCCAGATTATTTCACTCTCTTTCCCCTTCCAGGCCAACCCCTGAGAGACTCTCTAACCCAGGATTGGCCTCGGGGACTTCTACGCTTTTCCTCCCTTTCCCTTGATTCCACAAGTCATTCAGAAAGCCACCGTTTTGAGAGCCAAATTGATCCTCATTGCTCCATATTGGCCTTGACAAATTTGGTTTCCGTCTCTGCATCGTCACCTTCTGGTGCAGCCCTGGCATCTGGACCCAGTTCCGGATCTCTTGATCCACCAGTCGGGTCAGCAGCACCAGGCCATTCATTCTCTCAACCTCACTGCTTGGTTGCTCCACTTCCTTCCTTAGCCAGGCTACCGATGATTTCTGACTCAGTCAGAGACATTTTAGTGTCTTCTTTGAAGTCGTCCACTAGGACTGTTTATGCTAGCAAGTGGCGACGTTTTTCTATTTGGGCAAACGCCAGAAATATTGATCCCTTTACTGCTCCTGTACATTCTGTTTTAGATTTCCTGGCGGAGGTTTTTCATTCAGGATCCTCGTCATCTACAGTCAAAGTACAACTGGCTGCTATTTCCAAGTATCATGTTGGCTTGCATGACAATAACATTATGTCTCATAGATTATGCAAGGCCTTTTGAGAGGAGTTTTTCTCCTAAAACCACCTATAAAGCATCCTCCTCCGCAATGGGATCTAAACTTAATGTTGGCATCCTTGATACTACCTCCCTTCGAACCGTCTGCTTCATGCTCTTTGAAGTTATTGACCTGGAAAACTATATTTTTACTGGCTGTCACTTCTGCAAGAAGGGTTTCAGAGATTCAAGCTCTCTGCATTCGTTCACCTTATTTGGTTTTTCATAAGGACAGGGTATCATTAAGAACTAACCCTTCCTTTCTCCCCAAAGTCGTGTCTCAAACCAATATTAACCAATCTATAGATCTACCAGTCTTTTTCCCAAACTATTCCGACAGAGCTGAACAGAAACTGCATTTTTTGGATGTCCATCGTCAGCTCAGGTACTATTTGCATAGAACTAAACAATTTAGAAAATCGGACCAATTATTTGTCTCCTATGCAGAAAACAGGATGGGTCTTCCAGTTTCTAAAGTGACCTTATCCAGATGGTTGACTTCCACCATTTCCTATGTGTACTCTCTCAGAGGCAAACAACTATCTTCTAAGCCAAAAGCACACTCAACCAGGAGTCTATCCACTTCTGCAGCTTTTCAGGATAGACTACCCATTGATACCATTTGTGCAGCAGCTACTTGGGCCACGCCTCATACCTTTGTCTCTCATTACAAGTTGGACTTGGCCTCCAGAGATAGGGCCAGTTTTGGTTCCACAGTTCTCAAGAGTCTGTTCCATTGAGCCACCCGGGATACAGGTGCTAGGACGCTGTCCCATCCAGCAAGAATGAAGTAGATTGACAACTTAACATTTAGAAGTTATGTACCTACCATAACGCTCCATGTTAGTTGTCTTCTCGCCTTCTTTCTTAGCCCCTCCCTCCTTCCCCCTGGCCTGGACAGATCTTGAAAAGTCTCCTCTTCTCAGGTTGTTCTCTCCTGACTCTTAGGTAGGAGAGTCATTTGTTAGGAGTTGTTTCCTAGTTGTTCTAGGTTTATCCTTAGCAGGGTATGTTAGCTACCAAACGAGATCTGAGGTAGTCCCGCCTTGCATCATGGGATATAGGGTTGCCTCAAGCTGGTAAAAGGAGTTCTCAAGCTAAGAAAGTGCCGAGTCGGAGCCGAGAATCGGCTCCGAACCCATCCAGCAAGAAAGAAGGCGAGAGAAGACAACTAACATGGAACGTTATGGTAGGTACATAACTTCTAATTTTTTGGCATTCAGTTTAAGGCCATGGCTCTGGCACCAATTATCCGTTTCTATGAGACCTCTCTGAAGGATGCTTCTGTCCACTGGAGTATCAATTATGGCGCCCAGTTTGCAGTCATCTGCGAACTTTGTCAGCCACAATCCTCCTATGTTTGCTTGCACCTCGGAAAAATAAATGCCGAAAAAGAGGGGTCCCAGGACTGAGCCCTGTGGGACACCGCTTGTGACTGGCTTAGAGTCTGACATGGCTCCAGCAATTCTGACCTTGTGGGTTCTGTCCTTGAGCCAGTTTGCAACCCATCTTGTGACATATGGGTTTACATCTAAGCTGGTGAGTTTGTCTATGATGCCCGAGTGGGGTATTGTGTCGAAGGCTTTTGCAAGGTCAAGGTAGGCTGTGTGAACTGCTTTACCCTCATCAATGGCCTTAGTGACTGTTTCAAAAAAGTCGACCAAGTTCAAAAGGCAGGATCTGCCCTTGACAAAGCCAAATTGGGTAGGATCCAATGTCTGTAGGTCCCCAGTGTCTTTGTTTATGAGTTCCATAATGATCCTTTCCATAGCTTTGCAGACCAGGCTCGTCAAGCTTATGGGGCGGTAATTTCCAGGGTCCGTAGAAGCACCGCCTTTGTGGAGTGGGACCACTATTGCTGTACGCCACTCTTTGGGTACGTATCCTGTAGTAAGGCTAAGATTAAACAGCAGCCTTATGTGCGGGTTTAGTTCCTCTTGGAGTTCATGTAGCACACAGCCCGGGACATCGTCCGGTCCCATTGATGCTTTGTTTTTAGATTTGGAGAGGGCGGCTCTCACCTGGGCATCTGAGATGTTAGGGAGGCTACACTCTGCTGGGATAGATATTTCTCCTTTTGGGGGGAGGGGGCGGAGAAATTTGCACTGAACCTGTCTGCCAGAATGTTGGCAATGTTTGTGGGTTCAGTGTATTTTGTGTCATTTTGGACTAACTCTGAGCATATCTGGGAGTTTCCACCCAGGTTTCTAACATAGCTAAAGAAGGCCTTGTGATTGCCTTTTGTGTCTTTTGCGATTTTTCTCTCAAAGTTGGCCTTGGATGATTTTATGAGTGATCGTAGTTTTTTGCTAGTACTGATCAGAGATGCCTTCCCTTTTAGGGATTTTTCTCTGTCATGTAGTAGCTTCCTCTTCCTGTTGTAAAGTTTGTTAATGGCTGGGGTCCACCAGATAGGGCGCCTGCCTTTGGGGGAGTAGGTCTTGGTTTTATTAGGGATTGCATGATCCATGCATTCTTGAAGGTGCCCTTAGAAGGCATTTATAAAGGATTCAGCGGTGTGGGTTGTGGTTTCCACTGGCCCAGGTGCCTTGAAGGATACCACTTCAGTCTTAAGAAGTGTGAAGTTGGCTTTTGAGAAGTTCTTCACTGTGTTTTTTTGTGCAGGGGGTGGGGGCAGGATGTGGATTTCCAGTGAGATTAATTTATGGTCTGATCTCACCAATGAGGGGTATACTTCTGGTGTGGATCATTTTGTCCCCATGTTTGTGATGATCAGGTCTAGTATATTATCTCCTCTTGTGGGAATGGTGACTAGTTGTTCCACTGCATTTGAGTTTATGAATTCTAGGAACCTTTGGGCTAGGGTGTTGGGGCTTGAGTAATGTTCCCAGTCTATGTTTGGGTAGTTGAAGTCTCCCAATATGATGGTATTTGGAGAGACATTCATACTCTCCAGTGTCTTCAGGAAGGCTGAGTGGGGTTCCTGAGTTTGAGAGGGTGGTCTGTAGCATGCTACAAACTGTAGGACAGTTTTGCCTATGGTTAGTTGCACCTAGATGATCTCTGATGCTTCGTGCGTTGCCACTAACCTGGAGGTGTGGGTATCTTTGATGAATATGGATACTCCCCCTCCTTTTGTGGTTCGGTCCAAGTTTTGGGGCCAGAAAGCATGATATGAGGTAAAACCTGGTAGTGCTGGGGTGCTCTCAGGAGCCTTGAACCAGGTTTCAGTCACTGCACAGACATCGATGTTCTCCATACTGAGGAGGGCTTCGAGAGCATGCATCTTGAGGTTTAGACTTCTGGCATTGAGCAGCATTACCCTTAGTTTTTTTTCACTTGTGTTTTCTAGGAACGTGGGTTTGTCTTTTGAGCCTTGCCTAAAAAAGGCACTATGGGGGTGGCAAGAGCCTTGGCCAATATCCGGAAGCCCAGGGGTGACAGGTGCAAGCCATCCCTTGCGAAGCAGCGTGGCTTGTCAAGCATGTCATCCCAAGCAGACAGACATTGGATCCCTTTAGAATGACACCAGTAATTAAGCCAATTGTTAAAGCTGATCATTTTGTCTTTGTACTGTGGCATCATTCTTGGTGAGGGTAAGATGCTGCTCAGGGTCAGGGTCATACCGGCCTGGGCTACATAATCAGGGAGCTCCTCTATATCTCTTTTCATGTAGTCCAGGGAGGTACGTCTCAGGTCATTCACACCGGCATGGACAATGACTGAGTCATATTTGTACTTGCTTTGGAGTGACCTGAGTGCTTGTGTTATGTGGCGGATTCTAGCGCCCGACAGGCAGCTTACTGTAACCTTTGCCTTGTTCAGTCTGGTGAGCGGGACGTCAGTGTGTCTGACTATGGAGTCAACTATTACAAGTGTATCTGGCATGTTGTTTGGCCTTAAGGGCTGTGACTGTTTAGCACACTGACTTTGTGAACTATTTGTTGCATGTGCTATGTCTTGAGGTACTGGTCGCTTGGGTGTCTGCTTTGGAGGCCTCTCTTGTTTTGGTAGATTTTTAATCAGAGCCTCCAAGTATGTTTTTGTGTGTTTATGTGTTTGGTTTGCAGTTGTGATAGGTCTATGTGAGACTGGGTTTGTGGTCTGCGTGGTTACCTTCTCCTCCTGACTGGTTTTGCCTGTACTGAGGTGAGAGAGCTCAGCCTCCAGTTTGGCTATATAGTTGCATCTCTCACATATATTTGTATTTGTTGGGAGGAGGAGAGGGTTGTCTGTGTACATGAGGCAATTGTAACATTGCCTCAAGATTCCAAGATTCACCAGCTGAACAGGAGAGGATGCCAGCAACTGACCCTTCGACATGCTAGAATAGTGTAAAGGATTGCTGTGTAACTGAGTCAGAAAGGACCTATAGGGAAATTGGTACTCAAGGGGATTTAGGTGAATGAAGTACTTTCTTTTTGTTTAAGTGCTTTACCTGTATAAAAATGCTTTAGGAGCAAGTGCTGGGCTTTTCAGATAGAGAATATACTGTTTAGATTGCAAGTAGAGCAGTTCTAAGGGAAAAATTGAAGAGCAGACTTTGCGGAGCCAGAAACAGTTTAAACTTGATTAACCGGTGCTGTCCGATGCTGCTCTATGAGCAACTTCGCACAAATTTGCGCAAAAGCGGGCTTTATAGCAGGGGGTTGAAAAGAGCTAGGAATTGACCCAAAATGGCCAATAAACTACAGGTTGCTGGGCTGGAACCACTCCTCTAGGGACAAATAGGTTGCTCAGTGCTCCCCACTCCCACTGGTGAGCAAAGAAGCTTCCTCTTATCCATATAAGGATATGGATAGCATAGGAACTATGACAAAGCCCAGAGATCAGCAAAATATGAAGACTGGACTATTCTAGTTCAGTAAGGCGGGAAAACAAGGATTTTTTTTGTTTTTGTTTTTTCTTTTTTTCAGAGACAGAATAAAAAGATACAGTAACAAACAGTAAATGCTTAAAAACGGCTAGCGCACTTGAGTGTGTTAGCCTAACAGTTAAATTAAACAAAAACTAACTTTTAAAGTGTAAACAGTTTAGAAGCAACACAAATACAGTATAAACAATATGCAGAGCTGATTTCAAGGGTTTTTAGGCGAAATGCAGTCGAGATACAGTAGTCAAAAAGAAAGCCAGAAAAAATACTTATAAATCAAGGAAAGTCACTCTTTCACTCTCTGCTGCTTGTAGAACTCTGCAGGACACCACGAGGAGCTGTGCTGAGTCGTATACAAGCGCAAAAGCCTGCAAAAGTGGGCTTTATAGCAGGGGGTTGAAAAGAGCTAGGAATTGACCCAAAATGGCCAATAAACTACAAGTTGCTGGGCTGGAACCACTCCTCTAGGGACAAATAGGTTGCTCAGTGCTCCCCACTCCCACTGGTGAACAAAGAAGCTTCCTCTTATCCAAATAAGGATATGGGTAGCACAGGAACTATGACAAAGCCCAGAGATCAGCAAAATCTGAAGACTGGACTATTCTAGTTCAGAAAGGCGGGAAAAAAAGGATATTTTTTTTTTTCTTTTTTCAGAGACAGAAGAAAAAGATACAGTAACAAACAGTAAATGCTTTAAAATGGCTAGCGCACTTGAGTGTGTTAGCCTAACAGTTAAATTAAACAAAAACTAACTTTTAAAGTGCAAACAGTTTAGAAGCAACACAAATACAGTATAAACAATATGCAGAGCTGATTTCAAGGGTTTTTAGGCAAAGTGCAGGCGAGATACAGCAGTCAAAAAGAAAGCCGGAAAAAAATACTTATAAATCAAGGAAAGTCACTCTTTCACTCTCTGCTGCTTGTAGAACTCTGCAGGACACCACGAGGAGCTGTGCTGAGTCGTATACAAGCGCAAAAGCGGGCAAAAGCGGGCTTTATAGCAGGGGGTTGAAAAGAGCTAGGAATTGATCCAAAATGGCCAATAAACTACAAGTTGCTGGGCTGGAACCACTCCTCTATGGACAAATAGGTTGCTCAGTGCTCCCCACTCCCACTGGTGAACAAAGAAGCTTCCTCTTATCCAAATAAGGATATGGATAGCACAGGAACTATGACAAAGCCCAGAGATCAGCAAAATCTGAAGACTGGACTATTCTAGTTCAGTAAGGTGGGAAAACAAGGATTTTTTTGTTTTTTTTTTTCTTTTTTTCAGAGACAGAAGAAAAAGATACAGTAACAAACAGTAAATGCTTTAAAACGGCTAGCACACTTGAGTGTGTTAGCCTAACAGTTAAATTAAACAAAAACTAACTTTTAAAGTGCAAACAGTTTAGAAGCAACACAAATACAGTATAAACAATATGCAGAGCTGATTTCAAGGGTTTTTAGGCAAAATGCAGTCGAGATACAGTAGTCAAAAAGAAAGCCAGAAAAAAATACTTATAAATCAAGGAAAGTCACTCTTTCACTCTCTGCTGCTTGTAGAACTCTGCAGGACACCATGAGGAGCTGTGCTGAGTCGTATACAAGTGGGCTTTATAGCAGGGGGTTGAAAAGAGCTAGGAAATGACCCAAAATGGCCAATAAACTACAAGTTGCTGGGCTGGAACCACTACTCTAGGGACAAATAGGTTGCTCAGTGCTCCCCACTCCCACTGGTGAACAAAGAAGCTTCCTCTTATCCAAATGAGGATATGGATAGCACAGGAACTATGACAAAGCCCAGAGATCAGCAAAATCTGAAGACTGGACTATTCTAGTTCAGTAAGGCGGGAAAACAAGGATATTTTTTTGTTTTTTTTTTCTTTTTTTCAAAGACAGAAGAAAAAGATACAGTAACAAACAGTAAATGCTTTAAAACGGCTAGCGCACTTGAGTGTGTTAGCCTAACAGTTAAATTAAACAAAAACTAACTTTTAAAGTGCAAACAGTTTAGAAGCAACACAAATACATTATAAACAATATGCAGAGCTGATTTCAAGGGTTTTAGGCGAAATGCAGTCGAAATACAGTAGTCAAAAAGAAAGCCAGAATAAAATACTTATAAATCAAGGAAAGTCACTCTTTCACTCTCTGCTGCTTGTAGAACTCTGCAGGACACCACGAGGAGCTGTGCTGAGTCGTATACAAGCGCAAAAGCGCGCAAAAGCGGGCTTTATAGCAGGGGGTTGAAAAGAGCTAGGAATTGATCCAAAATGGCCAATAAACTACAAGTTGCTGGGCTGGAACCACTCCTCTATGGACAAATAGGTTGCTCAGTGCTCCCCACTCCCACTGGTGAACAAAGAAGCTTCCTCTTATCCAAATAAGGATATGGATAGCACAGGAACTATGACAAAGCCCAGAGATCAGCAAAATCTGAAGACTGGACTATTCTAGTTCAGTAAGGCGGGAAAACAAGGATTTTTTTTTTTTTTTCCTTTTTTCAGAGACAGAAGAAAAAGATACAGTAACAAACAGTAAATGCTTTAAAACGGCTAGCGCACTTGAGTGTGTTAGCCTAACAGTTAAATTAAACAAAAACTAACTTTTAAAGTGCAGACAGTTTAGAAGCAACACAAATACAGTATAAACAATATGCAGAGCTGATTTCAAGGGTTTTTAGGCGAAATGCAGTCGAGATACAGTAGTCAAAAAGAAAGCCAGAAAAAATACTTATAAATCAAGGAAAGTCACTCTTTCACTCTCTGCTGCTTGTAGAACTCTGCAGGACACCACGAGGAGCTGTGCTGAGTCGTATACAAGCGGGCTTTATAGCAGGGGGTTGAAAAGAGCTAGGAATTGACCCAAAATGGCCAATAAACTACAAGTTGCTGGGCTGGAACCACTCCTCTAGGGACAAATAGGTTGCTCAGTGCTCCCCACTCCCACTGGTGAACAAAGAAGCTTCCTCTTATCCAAATGAGGATATGGATAGCACAGGAACTATGACAAAGCCCAGAGATCAGCAAAATCTGAAGACTGGACTATTCTAGTTCAGTAAGGCGGCAAAATCAATTCATGACAGTAGTGCTGCATCTGAAGACATTAGGTCTCATGAAAGTCTGTATTTAAGTGGTAACCTACTCCTGGATGAACATGAGAGTATTACAATGGACATCTAAGCCACAGAGCATCAGTTGCTAGACTGCCTAAACTTCCCTGTTAAGACATTCAGGAAGTGAAGGGATCACCTCACTTGGCAGATTCGTGTGTCAGGCTTTTCAGTGGGCAGACTTTTCCAGCCCTTTTCCCAACTGTGGTGGTCACAACAGATGCTTCTGGAACTTTCAGCAGCAGACAACCCAAGAGACATGGACACAGACAGAGGCTGCCCTGCACATCAATGTTCTGAAAATTAGGGAAGGCCTTTTAATTTTGCAGGCATTCAAAGACTCCCACTTTCCAGGTGCTATTATTGTCTGTCAACTCCAACAGCATGGCATTGTTTAATACTTGAACAAGCAATAGGGCACCTTTTTGTTTCCTCATTGATAGGAGGCCATGAGTTTGGGAGTTGGACAATGCTTTCATTTGCTTTATCATAGCCTACCATATCCTGAGACAAACCAGAGTATTAGTGGACGGGCACAGCCATTCCTTGTTGCTGTCTTGCTAGTGGTCTTTCAACCAGTGTGTATCCAGCACTCTGACCTGGCACTGGGAAAGCCTTGCCATGACCTGTTTGTATCCCAAAGATGAGCCAAATGTAACAGCTCCTTTTTTCTTATTCCTCCCTTGGGAGGTTGTTTCAGAGATGCACTGTTAGAGGTGTTCCCCAGTTCTCCATTATGCCTTTTCTCCATTCCTATTATTCTTAGGTTTTTGGAGAAAGACAAGATATTCAAGGCCAAGTTGACTTTGATAGTTCTGTTTTGACACTGGTAAGTGCTGCTATGGCCTCAATGTCTGGGCAGGTCCCTTCATCTGAAACTAGCCAAGAGACGTGTAAATTATCCATTTTACAAGCCTCATCTGATCTTCATTCCCTATTCCTAAACTTGTTGATCTGATGTTGTCAATCTACACATAATCCTTGACTGTGGGCTCGGTTCTGAACCTTGGAACCAACTCGGCCGTTTATTTCAGCTCGCACCTTCCAAACTCTTGAGCTAAGCTTTACCCATAATGCTCCTCTCAAAATTACCTCTTAGGGTTGATCCAGTAGTCAGGGACTTAGAGATACACATAGATAGTAATCTAGCCTTTGATCATCACATGTCTACAGTGGTGAGGAAATCATTCTATGTTGCACAACTTATAAACAAAGGTATGGCATCTAGGTCCAAGGAAGCCATTGTTCCACTGCATTCGGCATTCATCAGACCTATCTTTAAGTACAATGCACCCTTTGGTATATACCTAACTAGGCATATCCAACAACTAGAACGTCCATAGAGGTTCCTCATTAAAAGAATACAGGGTGTAAGTAATATGTCCTATGCAGACCGCCTCAAGGCCCTATCCCTGTATTCTGTCTCCTACAAGCTTTTGAGGGGAGATCTATGCCAGGCATACAGGGCATCGTCAGACCCCAGTCTGATGGACCTCTTGCATATCCACAAAACAAACAGTAATGGAATTAACCATTTTAGAGACTTAAACCTTGCCTGTGATATTAATAGGACCTGCTGGAGAGATAGGTATGTATCCCAGAGACTACCCCATCTATGGAACAGGCTCCCCATCCATGTGAAGCAGAGATCCTCCCTAACCCAATTCAAAGTGCAACTTGGACAGTTGGATGGGAAAATGGAAATTCATCCCTAGTTTGGCACCTGTGTCTCTAATGCAACAGGTAACCTGTAAATGATTCATCTCCCAGGCCCATGCTTATGCTTATCAGGGGTATCAGAACTTGTCAGAGATTTGGGATGCATGGCAAGGCTTAAAAAGGCCCCTGTAGTCATTAGCCTAGTAAATACCTATGAACCTATGATCCTCAGATCTTGTTTGCTGCTTCGTGTGTCAAATGTGTATGACCACTCTTGAGCTTTGGCTTATAGTTTAAATAAATTTATCCTGTTTTTTTTTTTCTCTTGCATAACTCTCCCTTTCATTTCTAGTGTTTTTTTCTTATACCCACTCCTGTCGTTATTTTTATTAGCATGTGTTTGTGTGTGTGTGTGTTTTTCTCTTTCTCTCTGCACTACCGTTGGTAGTTCTTTCTAAGTACCATTGTTGGTACATCCTTTTCTTACCGTTTTAGGGTATTGTATTTTACCATCGTTGGTATTTTCTTACTTTTTCTCTTTCTCTCTTAAAAAAAGAAAAAAACTCTCTGTTCCTTCTTGTGAGTGTGTGTGTGTGTGTGTGTGTGTGTGTGTGTGTGTGTGTGTGTGTGTGTGTGCGCGCGCGCGCATTGATCTGTTTGGTATTATGGCTGACAAGTCAGAATCACTAGCCAAATCCTCTAAGGGCACATCAGAGTTTAAAAGGTGCCAAAAATGTGAAAGAAAAATGCCCAATTCGGATGGCATATCCTTTGTTTATTGCTTATGAAAACTTCATCTACAAGAGAACTGTTCAATTTGCCATGGTTTTTTCACTAGGATACTCACAGAACGGAAAAAAACAGGTTAATTCTTAAAGGTCTGCTTAAAAGTGATTTTGATGAGGCCATTTCTGGGTCCAAAACGGAAGCCACTTCATCAAATTCCTTATCCTCCTAACGTAAGAAACAATTTTCTATTGTTCCCAGTACCTCAGAACCACCCAACAAGGTTTCTAAACCTTCAGTGTCGAAGAGTTCCATGGCACTGAATGATAAAAAGGATTTGACATCAACCAAAACTTCAGAGTTGACCTCTAGTACCTCAGCACCAAGAGCTACATCGGTACCAGAGCAGTTAGAGCTAATTTTTGTTCCGAGATCCAGATAGTCTCCATCTGTTGATTCTTTCAAAGATAGAGCATCAAGCCCCTCTGTCGATCTGGACCCCCTAGGTCTCCTTCAGTTGCTTCAGTTTGGTCCAGTAAGAGTCTCTTTGAAGCCGACATCATGAGACTGGGAGATCAGTTCCTGATGGCGAGGGGGATTGTCTTCAGTTCCTAGCCAAGCTGGAATCAGAACTGACCCTAATATGACACCGTCTGTTCTTCCTCCTCCATCTCCAACTGGGTCATTGGAGCCCTCGGTTCTGACATTCCTGACTTCGACTGTCTCGCACCAGGTAGAAACTTCATCTCCAGAACGGGGAATTGCCTTAAGTTCCTCCTGGGGTCGGGACTCCCTGGTCAGTTCCGAGGTGCATGGATCAGTTTCTTTAATTTCAGAGCCATCTGTGACCATCAGTGCTTCGGCTTTCGTGGGATTAACCCAGGCTTTGGTTTGGGGGGGGGGGTCGCTTCCTCTGTGCAGGGTGGGACCTCGGTTCCGAAGGAGTCTATTTCGGTTCTGGGCTCCCATCCCTCTATGGGGGGAGGCATGCTTTCGAATCATGGAGAAGGCTTGGTCCATTGGGGACTCACAGTCTCCAACATCCCTGTCGGGACAGACTTCTACATCTCCTCAACCTGAGCTTCCATCAGTCTCTTCCCCAGGACAGAGGGCTCAAAAGTCCCAGGAAAGACCAACCTTGGTGATTTCATCTTTGGGCACTTCCCCGGAACATACCCCCGAGGAAGTACCTGTGAAGAAAAAGTGCAAGAGGAAGCACTTAGACTCCCTAGAGGAGTCCTTCACTGAAGATATTGACTTTGATGAAGGGGAAGGTTCCCCCAGGTCACCCCCTGCTAATGTTTCCTTTGGGGACATCCTGGAGGTCCTGAAACAGAATGGTGGCTGGTCCTCCATCCAGCATACCTGGAGGCTTTTTGTGCCTAACTTTCTACCTCTTGTATCTCTCTGCCTGCTGACGATCTCATTAAACTAATCGCTCAGCGGCTGTGGAAGATGCCCGACTCCATCGAATCGATCCCTAAGAGACCTGATCGGATCCTTTCTGCCCCCAAGGAAGAGCAACATTAGACAAAAGGCATACCCGTAGATGCCATGGTGATAGCAGCAGCCACAAAGAAGGAACTTACCGAGGAAAGTCTGACTATCCATCCTCCTAACAAGGAGTCTAGGACTATGGATAGATTTGGGAAGCATGGTTATGCTTCATCGACCTGTCATCTCAGGTCCTTGAACTACATGGGGCACTTCACAAGGTTACAGCGAGATCTACTCAAAGAGTTCTCGGATACCCTCTCAGGAGCAGTAGCTAAAGGGGTACGGGACAAAGTTGCCTCTCAGTTCAACACCCTTGAAGCGATTTCTAACTCGTTCATGAGGCTGATTGCCCACGCAGCTGAGGGGGCGACAAGAGCAGCAGGTTCAGGCATAGCCATTAGAAGGCACTCCTGGATGCACTTATGTGATTTTTCAGAGCCATTCAAAGCGTCATTCATCAATGCTCCATTTGACGGATTATCCCATCTTGGTCCCAAGGTTAAAGACACTCTGGCCAGATGTGAAAAAGATGCGTTTCTCCACTCCTCAGCTGCCTTACTCTAGGAACTAGAGAAGTGAGACTAGGGAAATCCCAAGGGCCTTTCCAGGATTCATGTAGCAAAGACTTTCCTTGGAGCTGTGGGGAGGTAATGGAAGAGGCAGAAGTGGCTTGCAGAACCAGGGTTCCAGAGATTCTTTCTCTGGTACTTCCTACCAGCACCCCTGAAGGGAAGCCCAATTGCCCTCTTCTGGAGGCAGTCAGGGGACGATTATCCCTGCACCAGCCCACCTAGCAACTGATAACTTCGGACAAATGGGTGAAGGGAATCATATCCAGAGGTTACAGAATCCCACTTTCCATAAATCCAAAACTCCAAAGAAGACTCCCGGCTGTTCCACCCAGTCACAGGGAAGCAGCAGTAGCAGAAATTCAAACATTGCTCGGCAAAAGAGCCATCCAAAAGGTCCCACCAGACCAAATAGAATCTGGGTTTTACTCAAGGTTCTTTTTAGTGCGAAAAAAAAAATACAATAAAAAAACAGGGAATGGAGGCCCATTTTAGATCTCAGCCAGTTCAACAAGGCAGTTCTGCAAACCAAATTTTGGATGATCTCGGTACAGTCAATACTTCCATTCTTGGAAAAAGATAATTGGATGTGCTCTATAGATATCCAGGACACGTATTACCACATAAAAATGGACAAACGCTCCAGGAGGTTCCTGTGCTTCCGGCTGGGAGCCAGTCATTTCCAATTCAGAGCATTGTCCTTTGGACTCGCCTCAGGCCCCAGGGTGTTCAGCAAATGCATGGTAGTGGTAGCAGCTCATCTCAGACTGCTGACACTGTTTCAGGAATTGTTTCACTCCCACTGGAAAGACCTCTTGCGCAAGCTTTTTCGATGAACTTCCTCAGGAGGAGAAGCTGGGGAAGACAACGCAAAAGGGGTTTCCTGTAGGAGTATATCCTGAGGTCCTTGCGCCCGGTGTCTGCTAGGAGCGACTTGTGTACATTGCACTCCAGTGGAGGGTGGGGAGATTGACAGAACAGTATCTGCAGCAGATGCCAAAGCCTTCTCCATTAGTTGGAAGGCCAGTCCACCTGAAGAGGGATGAGTTTCCCGGAAAGGGGTCACCCCTCCCCTAAGTGGCTCAGCCTGCAGACTCGGAGTGCCTGGATGGCTGTAAAACACCAAATTATGAATGCCACAGCTGACACCCTGGGTCTTAGCAAAACTCTCCTGCCAAGAAGGCAACTGCGGTTCCTTAGTGAGGTCCATAAAGGGAACTGTAGAGGGGAAGACTGTGCTATATCAAGGGGCTTCAAAGGCAAATAAGGAGGAGAATAAGTAGGGGTCTTTGGCAAAGGGTAATCACCTCCCACGGAAGGATAGGTCCTGGGGGGTGGGATACCTCTGGCCAAAAGCACTTAATCCACAAGACGCAACACGTCGTGTTCAGAGAGGCTTCTAGTGGATTTCACGGACACGGCTGAGGAAGAGTCAGATCTATCCACAGATGGGACAAGCTCGGTGCCCACCTCACCAGTCTGCACTGAAAACAACGGGGCCATAAAAGACTGAGCTACAGGTGTCTGCACCGAGGAAATCATCGGTGCCGAAGTCTTGGTCTACACTGACAATAAGGTCGGTGCCGAAGTAGTTGTTAGTGCCGAGGCTGGGACCAAGAAAATCAGTGTCAATAACTGAGATGTCGGTTCCAGGTAAGGTGTCGGAGCTGATGTGTTACAGTCTGCGCCAACTGGATAGTCGGTGCCGATAGAGAGGTCTGAATCGAGGAGCCCCTCAGTACCGATACGGTGAAGGGCACGCTAGTCGGTGCCGAAATCACGGATGGCGCCGATGGTTTCAGATCTGAAGTAGAAAGCTTAGCCTTCTTGGGTTTTGGTTGGTGGGAGTCCCCAGCCGGGGACAAAGGAAGAGATTTGGCCTTTGAATGATCATCAGTCTTTTTCTTATGGGATATTGATGGGGTTGAAGCCTCCGACCCAGAAATAGCCTCTGAAAAGGGAGATTTAAGTAGCCCCTTCAGTAACAATTTACTTTTCCATACCTCGATGACTGGCTCCTCACTGCTACCACTAGGCATCAGTTAGAACGGGCAAGAGATTACACTCTACATCTCTGTGCATCTCTAGGCATCACAATAAATTACAAAAAGTCACATTCATAGCCCTCACAACAACTAGAATTCATCAGAACCCTGCTGACACTGTTTCAGGAATTGTTTCACTCCCACTGGAAAGACTACAAAGGATCAGATCTCAGGTCAGTCAAATTATCCAGAGCAAAAGTGTTCCAGCCAGATTAGCCCTATAAGCATTAGACTCTATGGCAGCCTCAGTCACTCTTGTTCCCTTAGCAAGATATCACATGCGAATCTTACAGTGGTTACTAGCTTCCCAGTGGTCTCTGACAGATCAGCCAATGTCTCACCACATCTTGATTACCAGTCGCTGCAAACAGGATCTTTCATGGTGGTTCCATTCCAGTGAGATTCTTTTTGGTCGACCATTCATCCTTACCGCAACTCCAAGCTGTAGTGACCACGGATGCCTCCCAGATAGGGTGGGGGGGCATTATCTGGGAAGGACAGTCCAAGGCACTTGGTCCCAACTGGAGGCCAACTTGTACATCAGTATTCTGGAGAGGAGAGCAGTGCTGTTGGCATTGTAAGCATTCCAGGATGCCCATCCTCTAGGAACAGTAGAATTCAGACAGACAACATGTAGGTAGTCTGGTATATCAACAAGCAAGGGGGAACCAAATCTTACCCACCGTGTCAAGAAGCCATCAGAGTTTGGCAATGGGAGATTTCTTCCAACCGCTTTTTCACAGCAACGCACATTCCGGGGAGTTTAAACGTGATAGCGGACAAGCTGAGCAGAACCATTCATCTGATATTGTTAATCCTCGTTCATTTCTTACGTATGGGTATCGGTTCCGACCTCGGAACCGAGCCGGCCATCTTCCAAGCTGGCGTCAGCTACAAACTCTCGAGCTAAAACTCTTACCCAGAATTCCCCTATCCCTGTTACCTCAGATTTTGTTTGCCATGTCGCCATTCGGTTGTGTCAAGCTGCTTCTCTTGAGCTAAGTATAATATTTTGTAGTCATACTAGTCTAAAACAACCTTTTCTCTCAGAAAGGTTTCTAAATTGTTTTCTCTTACCTTATCGCATTAGCGACTATCCCTTCTTGAAATCTTTCAATCTTTTTTACCACATGGTATTTTCTTCTATACCATTGTTGGTAGACCCCTTTTCTTCATTACCTTTGGGTATTTCTTGTACCATTGCTGGTATTCTTTCTGATTTTCTTCTTTCCTATCATGGCAGCTAAAAACGGTAGTCCATGATTTAAGAGATGGTTAGATTGTGACCATAAATTACCTACTTCAGATGCACATTCTGTGTGTGTCTATTGTTTGGGTGTGCCTCATTTATCAGTTGATCCGCCCTGTGGAATTTGTAAGAACTTCTCTAACAGGATGTTGATTGAGAGGAAAAGTAAATTGTTACTGAAGGGGCTACTTAAATCTCCCTTTTCAGAGGCTATTTCTGGGTCGGAGGCTTTAACCCCATCAATATCCCATAAGAAAAAGACTGATGATCATTCAAAGGCCAAATCTCTTCCTTTGTCCCCGGCTGGGGACTCCCACCAACCAAAACCCAAGAAGGCTAAGCTTTCTACTTCAGATCTGAAACCATCGGCGCCATCCGTGATTTCGGCACCGACTAGCGTGCCCTTCACCGTATCGGTACTGAGGGGCTCCTCGATTCAGACCTCTCTATCGGCACCGACTATCCAGTTGGCGCAGACTGTAACACATCAGCTCCGACACCTTACCTGGAACCGACATCTCAGTTATTGACACTGATTTTCTCGGTCCCAGCCTCGGCACTAACAACTACTTCGGCACCGACCTTATTGTCAGTGTAGACCAAGACTTCGGCACCGATGATTTCCTCGGTGCAGACACCTGTAGCTCAGTCTTTTATGGCCCCGTTGTTTTCAGTGCAGACTGGTGAGGTGGGCACCGAGCTTGTCCCATCTGTGGATAGATCTGACTCTTCCTCAGCCGTGTCCGTGAAATCCACTAGAAGCCTCTCTGAACACGACGTGTTGCGTCTTGTGGATTAAGTGCTTTTGGCCAGAGGTATCCCACCCCCCAGGACCTATCCTTCCGTGGGAGGTGATTACCCTTTGCCAAAGACCCCTACTTATTCTCCTCCTTATTTGCCTTTGAAGCCCCTTGATATAGCACAGTCTTCCCCCTCTACAGTTCCCTTTATGGACCTCACTAAGGAACCGCAGTTGCCTTCTTGGCAGGAGAGTTTTGCTAAGACCCAGGGTGTCAGCTGTGGCATTCATAATTTGGTGTTTTACAGCCATCCAGGCACTCCGAGTCTGCAGGCTGAGCCACTTAGGGGAGGGGTGACCCCTTTCCGGGAAACTCATCCCTCTTCAGGTGGACTGGCCTTCCAACTAATGGAGAAGGCTTTGGCATCTGCTGCAGATACTGTTCTGTCAATCTCCCCACCCTCCACTGGAGTGCAATGTACACAAGTCGCTCCTAGCAGACACCGGGCGCAAGGACCTCAGGATATACTCCTACAGGAAACCCCTTTTGCGTTGTCTTCCCCAGCTTCTCCTCCTGAGGAAGTTCATCGAAAAAGCTTGCGCAAGAGGAAGCACATGGACTCCACAGAGGAGTCCCTTACTGAAGACACAGACTTTGATGATGGGGAAGGGTCCCCTCGCTCACCCTCTGAAGTATCCTTTGGTGATAGCCTCGAAATCCTTAAACAGAGAGGTGACTGGCAGCCCTCTAACCCGACCTCTGAAAAGTCTGTGTTCCTGCAGGCCTTTTGTGCCCAGCCCCCTACCTCCTGGGTTACTCCACGTGCCAACGAACTGGTCCAGCTCGTCGTGCAGCGTACGGGGAAGGCTCCTGACACCGTTGAGGCCATTCTCCAGAGGCCAGATAAAATTTTGTCCCCTCTTGCTACTGACCCCCATTGGTCCTCTGTAGATGCTGTGGTGGTGGCGGCCACAACCAATAAGGACCTGGCGGAAGAAGAAAGCCAGACAGTCCATCCGCCCAACAAAGAGTCACGGGCTCTGGACAGAATAGGGAAGCATACTTTTGCATCAGCGACCTTTGCAATCAGGTCCCTGAATTATATGGCACACTTTACCAGGCTTCAAAGGGATTTAGTATCTGAGCTGTGTGAAACTTTGGCTGGTGCCGTGTCTGATGAGGTCTGTGACAAAGTGGCCTCTCAGCTGGCTACCATTGAATCAATATCAAACTCCTCCATGGGCCTGATATCTCACGCATCAGAAAGAGCAGCTAGTTCAGGCGGTGTTTTGAGACGGCACTCCTGGATGCGCTTATGTAATTTCACGGAACCCTTCAAGGCTTCCTTTCTCAATGCTCCCATCGAAGCCTCTTTATTGTTTGGACCCAAAGTTAATAGCACACTGGCCAGATGTGAACAGGATGTTAAGACCCTTTCTGCCATGGGTGTCCATTATTCTTCCCCTCAACATGCTTTCTCCAGAAATCAGAAGAGTGCGAAGATATGGTACAAAACGTCTCAGGGTCCTTTCCGTGACACACAGGCCGAGTTCTCCCCTAGAGGCAGAGGGGGAAACTCATAGGGAATACACCCTTTTCGGGGCAGAGGGGGTCAGTGTAACCAGGGTTCCAGGGACTATTTTCCTGGTCAATCCTATCAGCGCTCCTGAAGAGCGGCCCAACTCCTTTCCTCTGGAGGTGGTTGGGGGTCGTTTCTCCTTGTACCCCTCTGCCTGGCTAACCATCACCACCGACTCTTGGGTACAAAGGATAATAACCAGAGGTTACCATATCCCCTTTGATCTTTGTCCTGCCCCCCCCCCAAACAAATTTACCCAATATTTCACCCAGCCAAAGGGAAGAAGCAGCACTAGAGATAGCAAAGCTGCTAAGAAAAAGAGTCATCCATATAGTCCCTCCAGACCAGATAGGATCTGGATTCTACTCAAGACTATTTTTGGTGCCAAAGAAAACCGGGGACTGGAGACCAATTTTGGATCTCAGTGTATTGAACAAGTTTGTAAGAGTACAAAAATTCCGGATGGTCACAATACAGTCTATCCACCCGCTTTTGGAAAAAGACGATTGGATGTGCTTGATAGATCTTCAAGATGTGTACTACCACATAAAAGTGGACAGGCCATCAAGAAGATTTCTGCGCTTCCGTGCGGGAGCCAGACACTACCAGTTCAGAGTACTGCCCTTCGGACTCTCTACAGCCCCAGAATGTTCACAAAGTGCATGGCAGTCGTCACAGCTCACTTGTGACTACAAGGATTCCAGGTGTCTCCATACCTAGATGACTGGCTCATCTCCGCCCCCACCAGACATCTATTGGAAGAAGCCCTGGCATACTCTTTCCTTGCTGCAGAAAGGCTAGGCATAACCATAAACTGGCAAAAATCCAATCTCACCCCATCTCAGTCCACAGAATTCATAGGGGTCATATTGCATACAATGAATTGCAGAGCATCCATTCCAGAGCACAGAATTCTAAGGATAAAGCAACAACTGATCCCAATCCTTTCAATTGAGACATCCACAGCATACTCTGTCCTACAGCTGTTGGATTCCATGGCAGCCTCCATCACCATTGTCCCCCTGGCCAGGTTTCACATGAGGCTTCCACGATGGCTACTGCTCACCCAATGGTATCCCTTTCAGCATCCTCTTTCAGCCATGATTCGAGTAACTCACAGGTGCAAACAGGATTTAAATTGGTGGATAACCCACAACCCATCACAATGGTCTTGTCCCTTCTCCCCCCAGCAGCCCAAGGCTACAGTGACCACGGACGCCTCCCTGATGGGGTGGTGGGTGCTATGTCAGGGTCAGACAGTCCAAGGCACCGGGTCCGATTGGAGACCCAACTGCATATAAATGTTCTGGAGCTGAGGGCGGTGCTTCTGGCGTTGCAAGCATTCCATCCCCTGCTGCCGTCTGGGACTATTGCGATTCAATCAGACAACATGGCTGTGGTCTGGTACATCAACAAACAGGGTGGAACGAAATCTTACCCCCTTTGTCGAAAGGCCATGAGGATATGGCAATGGGCAATGGCTACCAACTGTTTTCTTCTAGCAATGCACATTCCTGGGAGTTCCAACGTGATAGCAGACAGACTCAGCAGGTGCATTTTACAACCTCACGAGTGGTCTCTGAATCCCTTGATAGTGGCGGAGATCTTCCACCACTGGGGCCGTCCTTGCTGCAACTTCTTTGCATCCCCGACCAACTACAAATGCAGCAACTACTTCGCCCTGATTGCCCCTTCGGGACAGTCACCCAGGGAAGCTCTAGTCCACGATTGGACCTCGGGTCTTATGCATTTCCACCTCTTCCCCTCATTCCCCAGTTTCTGAAGAAAGTCCGTCAATTGAAGACCAAGGTGATCCTCATAGCACCATATTGGCCTCGTCATATTTGGTTCCCCTTCCTTTGGCATCACCTGCTAGATCAACCATGGGTTCTCCATCCAACCCCGGGGTTGATTTCCCATCAGCAGAATCTGATTCATCCCAGCTTGGACAGCTTGAAGCTCACAGTTTGGCTCCTCCAGTTCCCTTGATTGCCAGGCAGAATAATTTTTCTTTACCAGTACGGGGCATTCTTATTGCATCTCATAAGTCTTCCACTAGAATTACTTATTTAAGCAAGTGGAAAAGATTTACCTGTTGGCTGAAAAAAAGGCAAGTAGATCCCTTTTCAGCACCAGTGTCGATAGTACTAGAGTATCTAGCCAATCTATTTCAATTGGGTTTATCGGCCTCTACCATTAGAGTTGATTTGGCTGCAATATCTAATTTCCATGAGGGTGTCCAAGACTCCTCTCTTATGTCACACAAATTATGCAAGACCTTCATAAAAGGTGTGAATCATCTGAAGCCCCCTTTTAGAGAACCTACTCAACCATAAGACCTGTCATTAGTTCTACAAGCTCTGACGATGCCACCTTTTGAACCAGCTTCCTCATGCAGCCTCAGATATTTGTCATGGAAAACCTTGTTCTTGATCGCCATTACTTCTGCCAGATGTATCTCTGAGCTTCAAACCTTATGCATCAAGAGTCCATACTTGATTTTTTCATAGAGATAGAGTGTCTTTGAGAACTAATCCTTCCTTTCTGCCAAAAGTGATCTCTGAAATGTCCATTAATCAAACCAGTGAATTGCCAGATGTTAAGTTGTCAATCTCGCCTTCATTCTTGCTGGATGAGTTCGGAGCCGATCCTCGGCTCCGACTCGGCAATTGCTAAGCTCGAGAGTCACTTTTACCAGCTCGAGGCAGCCCCATATCCCATGATGCAAGGCGGTATATACCCAGATCTCGTTTGCCGCTTCGCTAATGAGGTACTCCTTTTGCCAGCTCGTGGTAAGTAATTCTTTTTACTGTTGTTAGACTCCCCAATCCTAGTTTTTCTTAATTATTTCAGTATAATTGTCATTTGTACGTAGTTGTAGGGTCTCCCAGGATCGGCTCAGGCTGGAGCCGATCCTAGTTTGGCTAAATCACACTTTGACTGTCACATTGGTGTCGGCTCCGACCGGCTCCGACCACCATGTGGCTAAGGTTTCGGTATCGGCGCCGACCGGCTCCGATACCATTATTTCTTTGCCTGTATCGGCTCCGGCTGGAGCCGATACATCCTTGACTACACTCGGAGCCGAAAAGTTGTCGGCTCCGTCTGGAGCCGAGGGTTCGTCGGCTCTGATGGTTCCTTCGAGGAAGAGGTCCAGGTCTCCCTCTTTGGAACCGATACTGTCGGCTCCGACCTCTCCTCTTCTTTCGGAGCGGAGCCATCGGAGCCGATCATCTAGGTCTTCCAGGCTGTCAGACCACGATTTGGAGAGAGTGGTAAGCAGATTGTTAAAATCACAGGCACTAGCCCAAATGCTTCATAGTCCATCTCAACAGACGACTACTAGTCCACACCCTCTTCAAGTTCCTCCTTCGACTCTCCTCCAGAGCTCGGAGCCGGAGTCTATGGGATTAGTCACTGCTATGACTGTGGGGCAGATACCACCCCTTTCTGCTCCTTCAGCTTCTACTCTTATCTCCTCCTCGAGACCTTCGTTGGAGGGATCCGGTGGTCGGGCTTCCCTGGTCTGCTCCGAGGGGGTGAGTGGCATCGGACCCTTGTCCGACCCTGCTCTTCCCCTCGGGGCTTCGGCCTTGGTGAGCTTGGCCCCGACATCTGCCTCGGAGCCTTCCCTCTCGGTGGACCCGGGAGCCCCTGTTTCTTTGGAGCGGGGTCTCTCGGATCTCCCTGGCAGGGGAGCCTTCGAGGTGATGAGGAGTGTGCTGGCCCCTGGGCTCAGTCAGCAGTCTATCCCCTTAGCTCCTCCCTCTATGATGCCTGTAGATGTCTCTTCCCACTCTCTTGCTCCCGGACCGAGAGATCCACCTCCTCAGGTTTCCCCACTGGGAAGAACCCCCTCTTCCGAGGATTCTCCTGATCCTTCAGGAGATCCTCTGCGTAAGAGGACCTGTAAGAGGAAGCACCTAGACTCCCCTGAGTCTACAACTTCAGATGTTATGTGATCCTATCTCGCCTACATTCTGAACTGATGGGTTCGGAGCCGATCCCTCGGCTCCGACTCGGCACGCTTATGCTATAGAGCGAGGCCTCTAATTGGCTGAGCTATTTTTATCCCAGGATGCACCACAACTAATCCCCTAGATCTCGTTTGCCGCTAACAAGCTTAGACATGGTCTCAACATTGGCTGGGCTAAGTACTATTTATTAGGCTTTTTCCTGTCACAAATTTCCTTATTTTGAACCCAAAAGCTGTTATTGTTGTATATTTGGTGAATTTTTGTTGGAAAATTCGTGATTTTTTTAGTCAGGGAAGGTTTCCCGTTTTAGTTAGAGGGGCCTTCCCCTGTTACTTTGCTATTTGTGTATCTTCTTGGGTCAAGTACCCGTTTAAGTTAGAGGGTCTTGACTCTCTTTATCTCGTTTTTGTCTACTAACTGTTTAGTTTAAAAAAAAAAAATATATATATATATATATATATATATATATATATATATATTGTGGTTTTATTTGTTAAACTTCATATTTCTTAAAACTTGTTGTATTTAACTAAGTGTAGTGTTTTTCCACTTAGATAGTTATGTCTAAAGAACACAAACCCTCCGGGTTTAAGAAATGCACGAGGTGTGGGTTTAAAATGTCCATAACGGACGACCACTCCTCGTGTGTCTATTGCTTAGGTGCTAAACACCTACAAGAGTCGTGCAGTGTGTGCCACGCGTTCTCTTCTAGAGTCCTCCAGGAGAGGAAAAACAAATTAATCCTCAAGGGATTAATCAAGCCTTCCTTCGAGGAGGCTTTATCTTCCTCTCCGTCTCCTTCTAAAAAGAAGAAAGCGTCGGCTCCGACCAGTCAGTCGGAACCGACCGCTAAAAAAGCTAAGCAGACTTCTCCATCGGCTCCACGGACTTCGGAGCCGAGGTCGGAACGGTCTGCCTCGATGCCTCCAGCCTCGACCCCTCTGGTTTTGGAGCCGAGGTCTGGGACATCAAGAGGCGGGTCACCCTCATCGGCTCCACTGATATTGGAGCCGATAAGGGTTACCGGCTCAGACTCTTCCCCCTCGGAGCCGAAGTCCTTATCGGCACCGAGGGAAATTTCCTTGAAACTTTCTTCGGAGCCGATAGTTGTTGAGTCCTTTCGGAGCCGGTCCCCGAGCCCTTCGGAGCCGATGGAGAAATCGGTTCGGGCCTGATCGGTATCCTCTAGATCATCCAAGATGTCTGATTCGGACATCGACAGGGTGCTCCTTCGTCTCTTCCAGTCTCCGGTGTTCCAAAGGATGGTTTCGGCTCCAGCCCAGTTGGCTTCGGAGCCGATGGTACACTCCCCATACTGTGGTTCCTCCTCCAACAGCTTCGGCACCGTTGGAGCCGGTGCTGGTGGAACCTGTGGAGGTGTTAGGGTCGGGCCCGACCCTTGCTCCAACTCCGGCTCTTGGGTCGGAGTTCAGTACACGGACTTCTTCCTTCGGCCCTGGGGGGGAGGCTTCGGGATTGGTGCTTTCGGTCCCAAGTCTCCCTCTTGGTGCGTCGGCGGCGGGAGTACCGTCCACTGTCATGGCCACGGAGGTGGGACCCTCCCAGGATTCTGGTGGTCCCGTCTTCAGGGCTATGAGGAGCGCTTTAGCCAAATCTTCCTTGGCTACCTCCATGGTTTCCCCAGCTACCTCCCTGCATACGGAGACTGGGTCGTTGGCAGTCCCCCTGTCTTTAGACAGCGGAGCCCCTGGGCCTCAGGTTACCCCCGCTGGGGTTTCTCCCCCTCCTGGAGGTCCTTCTGAAGCCTCTTCGGAAGAACCCCCCAGGAAAAGGACGTGCAAGAGGAAGCACGTTGACTCCCCTGATGAGTCTTTGACATCTGACACTGATCTCGATGATGCAGAGGGGTCCCCTAAGTCGTCCTCAGATGATGTCTCCTTTGCAGACATCCTAGAAGCCCTAAAACAGCGAGGCGGCTGGCAGTCCAAACCTCCCTCTGCTGATGAGTCGGTGTTCCTGAAGGCCTTCGGGGCTCAGCCCTCTGCCTCCTGGGTGTCTCCGCCCTTCGACGAGCTCTTGGATTTGATCTGTCGAAGGGCATGGGAACACCCAGACTCTGTGGAACCGGTGCCTGCTCGTCCGAACAAATTTCTCTCGGCGCCCCCTGATAGAGAGTTCCTTACTAAAGGTGTGGCTGTAGATGCTTTGGTGGTGGCATCTGCTACCCAGCAAGATGTAGCAGAGGCTTCTACGTCCGTCCATCCTCCTAATAAGGAGTCTAGGAGCATGGATCGGTACGGAAAGCGCACCCTTAGTTCAGCGGCCTTTACACTGAGGTCCTTGAACTACCTGACGACTTTACCAGATTTCAGAGGGATCTGATTAAGGAGCTATCCGATACCCTCTTGGGTAACCTGCCTGAGGAGCTGGCCCAGACGGTTGGCTCTCAGCTGGCTACAATGTCGCCCATTTCGAACTCGTCCATGAGGCTCATTTCAGATGCGGCCGAGGCGAGTAGAGCGGCGGTACAGGCATTGCTCTACGGAGACAAGCCTGGCTCCGCCTGTGTCATTTCTCAAGGAGGCCTTTAAGTCTTCATTTGCCGACGCCCCCTTTGATGGGTCCTCCCTGTTTGGACCCAAGGTAAAAGACACACTAACCCGCTGTGAGCAGGAGGGTAAGACTCTGACTGCCGTAGGGGCACGATTTTCCACTCCCTTTCGGCCTTATCCCAAGGCTAAAGAGGAGGGAAAATGTGGTTCGTGATCTCAGAAGCCTTACCCCTCTCAGCAGGAAGGTTCCCCTTCCAGAGGCAGAGGAGGGGGAAATTCATCCGGAAGACGCCGTCCCAGAGGCGGCAGAGGCCCTCGCAACACTGGAGACCGCGAGTCCTTTCGTGGCTCTTCAGCCTTTCATAGTCCCTGAGGGATTGCCCGGCTGTGCTGCTCCGGAGCCAGTCGGGGGTCGTTTCTCGAAGCACCTGAAGGCCTGGGAAGGGATCACTCAGGACCGATGGGTGCTTCGGATTATCGCCGGAGGTTACTCCATCCCATTCTCTCACCCCCCCCCCTCAGTCCAGGAAAATCCCGGACCCGCCACTCTGTCAACGGGATACCGCAGCCTCAGAAGTTTCAAAACTGCTGCAAAAAGGGGTAATCCAACCTGTCCCCGCAGACAAGATCGGATTAGGGACTTACTCAAGAGTCTTTTTGGTGCCAAAAAAGACCGGGGACTTGAGGCCCATTTTGGACCTCAGTATACTAAACCGTTCAGTCAGAAAGTCCAAGTTCCGAATGGTCACTCTACAAACCATTCTCCCATTGCTGGAGACAGGTGTTTGGATGTGCTCCATAGATCTCAAGGACGCGTATTATCATATCATGATACATCAAGCGTCCAGGAGACATCTGCGCTTCAGCCTAGGAGGCAGTCATTTTCAGTTCCGTGCGCTGCCCTTTGGTCTCACCACAGCCTCCAGGGTGTTCACCAAGTGCTTGGCAGTAGTGACTGCTCACCTGAGAAGTCTAGGATTCCAGGTGTTTCCGTATCTAGACGACTGGCTCCTAACTGCCACCTCCAAGCATCTACTTCTGCGGAGCCTACAAGCCACTATATCACTGGGCAATTCCCTTGGAATCACCTTCAATTGGCCAAAGTCTGTGCTGCGGCCATCTCAACGAATAAGATTCATAGGGGTAGAGATAGACTCAAACCAAATGCGGGTCTATCTACCTACAGACAGAATTTAAACCATACAAAATCAAGTTCGAGCCTTACTTCCCAGGTCCAAAGCCCCAGCCAGAATGGTCCTGCAGCTATTGGGATCCATGTCTGCCACGGTTCTTCTAGTCCCCTTGGCAAGGTTGCACATGAGAATCCTCCAGTGGCTTCTTTCAGCTCAGTGGTCCTTTCAGGAACTCCCTCTCACTCACCTCATATGGATCACGGAATCTTGCAAACGGGACCTTCGCTGGTGGCTAGTGCCCTCCAATTTGGATCAGGGACGACCCTTTGTTCTTCCTCCTCCAGCGGCCACTTTGACCATGGACGCCTCCCAGATGGGGTGGGGGGGGGGCATTCCCTGGGCAAGTCATATCAACATCCTAGAAATGAGGGCAGTACTCCTGTCCCTTCAAGCCCTTCACGATTATCTCCCTCAGGGCGTAATTGCTGTTCACTCAGACAACATGTCAGTTGTCTGGTACCTGAACAAACAGGGAGGAACCAGATCCTATCCTCTTTGCAGAGAAGCCATGAGAGTTTGGGAATGGGCAGTCTCGACCAAACGTTTCCTAGTGGCTACTCACATACCGGGCAAGTCCAATGTTATAGCCGACAGATTGAGCAGAACCATCCTCTCTCCTCACGAATGGTCTCTGAATATGACAGTTGCAAGTCAGATTTTCAGCGAATGGGGAGTTCCGTGTTGCGACCTCTTCGACTCCTCTGAATGCGAAGTGCAAAGAATTCTTCTCCCTAACCCCGGCTCCGGGGAAGAGCCCCATGGACGCATTAGCCCATCCTTGGCCCACCGGCTTGCTTTATGCCTTCCCTCCAGTTCCTCTCCTCCCCAGGGTGATTCAAAAGGCATCTCTCTTGGGGAGCAAAATGATCTTAATTGCTCCTTACTGGCCTCGTCAAGTGTGGTTCCCCTATCTTCGAAAACATGCTCTGGAAGGTCCATGGTTCCTGGACCAGGTCCCAGACCTACTGGTTCATCAGTCGGGACTATTCCACCAGTCCCTACACACCTTAAAATTGACGGCCTGGCTCCTCCTCTTCCGACGATAGTCAGGAGTCATACATTGGATCCAGATGTTGTGCACATATTATCTTCGGCCCATAAGTCTGCTACAAAGAAACTGTATTCTAGCAAATGGAAAAGGTTTGCTATTTGGGCTCAACTCTGGGGCCTGGACCCCATTTCTATTCCCGTGGCAGAAGTACTAAAATTTCTGACCTCTCTTTTCAATCAAGGCTCTTCAGTTTCTACCATCAAAGTACAATTGGCAGCAATTTCTAATTTTCACGAATCCATAGATCCACCTTTAATGAGCAACAGATTGTGTAAGACCTTCTTGAAACGTGCTGCTCTATTAAGACCTCCGATTTCTCATCCTGCACCTCCATGGAATCTCGATATAGTGTTACGCGCCTTGACTTCTTTCCCCTTTGAACCGGCAGCTACCTGTGATCTAAAGTTTCTATCATGGAAGACAGCCTTTCTGGTGGCGATTACTTCTGCCAGAAGAGTTTCAGAGCTTCAAGCTTTGTCAGTGAAACCCCCATACTTGGTTTTTCATAAAGACAGAGTATCCCTCAGACCAAATCCTTCCTTTGTTCCTAAAGTTTGTTCTACTTTATGCTTACAACAATCGTTAGAGCTTCCAGTTTTTTTTCCCAAAATACTCTAACAAAGCGGAGTTTATATTCCACACACTAGATGTCCACAGACAGTTACGTTTTTATTTAGACAGGACCAAACAAACAAGGAAAACAGATCAGTTGTTTGTATCCTTTGCAGATAACAAATTGGGCAACGCTGTCACAAAGGTCACTATTGCCAAATGGATCAGGGACTGTATTACTCAAGCTTATATTTATTCTAACAAAGAGCTTACCACCTCTGTCAAGGCTCATTCTACAAGGGCTATGGCTACTTCCGTAGCATTTCACTCTAAGCTTGCTATTAGTGACATTTGTGCTGCGGCTACATGGTCTTCCCCGCACACCTTCATTTCCCACTACAAATTAGATGTGGCATCTAGAGGACGAGCTTCATTTGGTTCCACAGTGCTCAGGAGTGTTTTCCAATGAGCCAGCCGGGATTTAGGTGCTAGGGACGCTGTCCCATCAGTTCAGAATGTAGGCGAGATAGGATCACATAACATCTTTTAGTTATGTACTCACCATAACTTCAGATGTTATGTGATCCTATCTCGCCTACATTCTGAATGATGGGTTCGGAGCCGATCCCTCGGCTCCGACTCGGCACGCTTATGCCAAAGAGCGAAGTCTCTTATTGGCTGAGCTTACTATATCCCAGGATGCACCACTACCAGTCCCCCAGATCTCGTTTGCCGCTTCCCTGCGAAGACGTGGTCTCGAGCTGGCTGGGCTGAGTAGTTTTTATTAACTAACTTTCTGTCAGTTTTTTGCTGTTTTTGCTAACAAAAGCTGTTTTAACGGCTATCGCTAACTTTGTGTACGTTTTGGATTGAAAAATTGTTGTGTGTGATTGGGTTGAGTTTGTTTTCGGCCCCCCTCCATCCAGGGCCTTTCCGGACTGTCAACCTTCAATACAGGGTCTCTAGTAATACTTTAGTTACTTTAGAGTTCCCTATATTTTTTTCAGGAAGTGTTACATTAAGCTATTACTGTAAGCATAGCTTTATTATCAGTGTGATATTCTGTGAAATTTAGTTGTTTACTCTTCTGTGTAAGTGACTTGAATTGTATAACATCATGTCTCAAACCCCTAGGCCTTCGGGCTTTAAAAAATGTTCGAAATGCGGGTTTAAAATGTCTATCACAGACGATCATTCGCTCTGTGTATATTGTCTCGGGGCAAAGCACTTGCAGGAGTCATGCAGTGTATGTCACGCTTTTTCCTCAAGGGTCCTCCAGGAGAGGAAAAATAAATTGATTCTTAAGGGGTTAGTTAAACCCTCCTTTGAAGAAGCCTTGGCATCCTCTCCGGCTCCGGCCAAAAAGAAAAGGGCTTCGGTTCCGACCAGTCCGTCGGATCCGACTGCCAAGAAACTTAGGCAGGCCTCTCCTTCGGCTCCAAAGACTTCGGAGCCGAGGTTGGAACGGTCTGCCTCGATGCCACCAGTGTCGACTCCTCTGGCTTCGGAGCCGATGGCTGGGGCATCGAGAGGCGGGTCACCTTCGCGGCTCCACTGCTCGGAGCCGACAAGGGTCGCCCGCTCAGACACTTCCTCCTCGGCGAAGTCTACCTCGGCACCGATGGAATGTGCTGTGAGTATTCCCGGGGCGCCGATACGCATCGAGTCGGCTCGGAGCCGGCCCCCTAGCGCGTGGGGGCCGTTGGAGAGGCCTTCTCGAACCCGTTCTGTTTCCTCTCGGTCTTGAGGATGTCGGATTCTGATATAGACAGGGTGCTCCAAAGACTGTTCCAGTCCCCAGTCTTCTAAAAATTTGTTTCGGTTCCGTCCCCGCTGGTTTCGGGGCCGCTGACCTTGGCCCACCCGTTGCCATTCCTCCTCCGACCGCCGGCTCCATCGGAGCAGGTGCTGTTGGAGCCGGTGGAGATTTCAGGGTCGGCTCCGACCCTTACTCCAACCCGGGCCTTCGGGTCCGAGTTTAGTACGCTGACTTCTTCGGCTGGACCCGGGGTGATGTTTGGGACCTATGCTTCGGTTCCGAGCCTCCCCTCGGTGCTTCGCCGGGACTTCCGTCGGCTATCACGGCTCGAGTCTGGACACTCCCAGGATTCTGGGGTCCGGCTTTCAGGGCCATGAGGAGTGCCTTGGCCAAGTCCTCTTCGCCATCTCCCGGTTTTACCAGCACCTTCCCTGGGCGTGGAGACTGGGTCTTTGGCAGTTCCCTGTCCGTAGCCAGCGGAGCCCGAGGCCTGAGGTTACCCCCAGTGGGGTTCCTCCTCCTGAGGGTTCTTCGGAGTTGTCTTCAGAGGAACCCCAAGGAAGAGATCGTGCAAGAGGAAGCACGTGGACTCCCCGAGTCTATTACATCGGACACTGATATGGATGATGCGGAGGGGTCCCCAGTCGTCCTCAGATGATGTCTCATTTGCAGACATCTTAGAGATCCTCAAACAACGAGGCGGCTGGATATCCAAACCCCCCTCAGCTGACGAATCAGTGCTCCTCAAGGCCTTTGGGGCTCAGCCCTCCGCCTCCTGGGTGTCTCCGCCCTTGACGAGCTTCTGGATTTAGTTTGTCGAAGGGCGGGAACATCCAGATACCGTGGAACCAGTCCCTTCTCGTCCAAATAAATTCTTATCTGCTCCCCCCGAGAAGGAGTTCCTTACTAAAGGCGTGGCTGTAGATGCCATGGTGGTGGCATCTGCTACACAACAGGACGTGGCAGAGGCTTCAACGTCTATCCATCCTCCTAATAAGGAGTCTAGGAGTATGGATAGGTACGGGAAGCGCACCCTGACTTCAGCGGCCTTTACCTTAAGGTCTCTGAACTATTTGGCACATTTTACAAGGCTTCAGAGGGATCTGGTCAAAGAGTTGTCAGATTCCCTCTCGGGTAACCTACCTGAGCAGCTAGCCCAATCGGTTAGCTCTCAGTTGGCTATCCTTACGTCAATTTCTAACTCGTCCATGAGGCTCATTTCCTATGCGGCCGAAGGCGGGTAGAGCGCAGGCACAGGCGTGGCTCACGTGAGACAAGCCTGGCTCCGCTTGTGTCAGTTTGCGGAGGCCTTCAAGTCTTCCTTCGCTGACGCTCCCTTTGATGGGTCCTCATTGTTTGGACCCAAGGTGAAAGACACCCTTACCCGCTGTGAGCAAGAGGGAAAAACGTTATCTGCCGTAGGGGCCCGTTATTCCACTCCCTTTCGGCCTTACCCCAAGGCCAAAGGAGGGGAAAATGTGGTTCAAAATCTCGCAAGTTTTTCTCCCAACAGCAGGAAGATTCCCCGTCCAGAGGCAGAGGGCGGGGAAATTTTTCAGGGAGACGCCGTCCCAGAGGCGGCAGAGGGCCCCGCAATTCTGGAGACCGCGAGTCCTTTCGTGGCTCTTCAGCCTCCCACACGACATGAGGGATTGCCCGGCTGTGCTGCTCCGGAGCCAGTCGGGTGTCGCTTTGCCAAGCACCTAAAAGCCTGGGAGTCAATCACTCAGGACAGATGGGTGCTTCGGATCATTGCCGGAGGTTACACCATCCCATTCAAAAACTCACCCCCTCCGTCCAAGAGAATCCCGGACCCACCACCCAGTCAAAGGGAAATAGCAGCCGCAGAAGCTTTAAAGCTGCTAGAAAAAGGAGTCATCCAACCGGTCCCCACAGACCAGATCGGATCAGGAAATTACTCCAGGTTCTTTTTAGTGCCAAAAAAGACAGGGGACCTGAGACCAATATTGGATCTCAGCAGACTGAACCAATCCGTAACGAAATCCAGATTACGAATGGTCACGTTACAATCCATTCTCCCGTTGTTGGAGAAGGATGTTTGGATGTGCTCCATAGACCTCAAGGACGCCTATTATCACATACCGATACATCAGGCGTCCAGAAGGTATCTGCGCTTCAGCCTGGGAGTCAGTCATTACCAATTTTGTGCTCTGCCCTTTGGTCTCACCACAGCCCCCAGGGTGTTCACCAAGTGTTTGGCAGTAGTGACGGCTCACCTGAGAAGTCTTGGATTCCAAGTGTTTCCCTATCTCGACGACTGGCTCCTGACTGCCACCACCAGGCATCTATTAATGGACAACCTCAAAGCCACCATCTCCCTGGGTGTTTCCCTAGGGATTACATTCAATTGGTCAAAGTCTGTCTTGCTGCCCTCTCAGCGCATAAAGTTTATAGGGGCAGAGATAGACTCAAGATTGATGTGCGTCTTTCTTCCTGCCGAAAGGATCCGAACCTTACAGGGCCAAGTTCAAGCTCTGATCTCGAGATCCAAAGCCCCAGCCAGGATGGTCCTACAGGTTTTAGGCTCAATGTCTGCCACGGTTCTTTTAGTTCCTCTAGCAAGATTACACATGAGGATTCTTCAGTGGCTCTTGTCAACTCAATGGTCCTTTCAGGATCTTCCCCTCAATCATCACATCATGATTACGGAAATATGCAAAAGGGACCTTCGCTGGTGGCTTCAGACATCCAACTTGGATCAGGGAAAACCCTTTGTTCTCCCTCCAGTGGTTACCCTGACGACAGATGCCTCCCAGATAGGGTGGGGGCATTGTCTGGGCAGGCTAGTTCAGGGCTCCTGGCTTCCGGACGAAGCTCTTCTCCACATCAACGTGTTGGAGATGAGGGCTGTACTTCTATCCCTACAGGCCTTACACAAGTTTCTTCCTCAAGGCATCATCGCCATCCACACAGACAACATGTCGGTGGTTTGGTATCTGAACAAACAAGGAGGGACCAGATCGTATCCCCTTTGCAGAGAGGCCATGAGAGTGTGGGAATGGGCTGTAGCTACCAACCGCTTCTTGGTAGCGACCCACATCCCGGAAAATCAAATGTATTGGCGGACAAATTAAGCAGGACAATTCTCTCTCCTCACGAATGGTCTCTAAACCGCACAGTAGCAGCTCAGGTTTTCAAGAGATGGGGGACGCCGTGCTGCGACCTATTTGCAACTCCACAAAACACCAAGTGCCAGAAGTTCTTCTCCTTGATTCCACATCAGGAAGTACCAGCCATGGATGCTCTAGCACAACCTTGGCCAACAGGGCTACTTTATGCCTTTCCTCCAATTCCACTCCTTCCAAAAGTTATTCAAAAAGCTTCTCAACTGGGGTCTTCAATGATTCTGATTGCCCCATACTGGCCTCGTCAGATATGGTTTCCTTACCTGAAAAAGCATGCAGTGGACGATCCGTGGACCTTGGACCTGATCCCGGATTTGCTAATCCATCAGTCGGGACATTGGCATCAGTCCCTTCAATCTCTAAAATTGACAGCTTGGCTCCTCCACTTTCAACCTTAGTTAGAAGGCACACACTAGACCCGGAAGTTGTTCACATTTTATCTTCGCCCACAAACCCACCACTAACAAATTGTACCTCAGTAAGTGGAAGAGGTTTGCTATCTGGGCTCAACTCAAGGGCTTAGACCCTATCACTGCTCCTGTCCCAGAGGTTTTGAAATTCTTAACATCCCTGTTTAATCAGGGATCTTCTGTCTCAACTATTAAAGTCCAACTAGCTGCTATCTCGAAATTCCATGAATCCACGGATCCTCCTTTGATGAGCAGCAGACTATGCAAAACGTTCATTAAAGGTGCCAGTCTGTTAAGACCACCTGTTTTTCATCCTGCACCTCCGTGGGATCTTGATTTGGTGCTTCGTGCATTAACATCTCCCCCTTTCGAACCGGCTGCTACATGCAAATTAAAATATCTGTCTTGGAAAACGGCATTCTTAGTGGCTATTACCTCTGCAAGGAGAGTCTCAGAGCTTCAAGCCCTGTCTATTAAACCACCATACTTGATTTTCCACAAGGATAGAGTATCACTTAGGCCTAATCCATCCTTTGTCCCCAAAGTCTGTTCTAGTTTCTGTCTTCAACAATCTCTAGAGCTACCAGTTTTCTTTCCTAAATTCTCTAATGAAGCAGAATATACTCTCCATAAATTGGATGTTCACAGGCAATTACGCTTCTATTTAGACAGGACTCGGCAACTTCGTAAGTCAGACCAGTTGTTTGTGTCCTTCTCAGATAATAAATTGGGCCAAACCATTACAAAAGCTACAATCTCAAAATGGATCAGAGATTGCATAACTCAGGCCTATTCTTCTTCGAATAAACATCTTACATCATCTATCAAAGCTCATTCTACCAGAGCTATGGCTACTTCTATAGCCTTTCATTCCAAGCTCGCTATTTCGAAATTTGTGCTGCTACTTGGTCCAACCCGCACACTTTCATTTCCCACTACAAATTGGATGTGGCATCTAAAGGACGAGCATCATTTGGTTCCACGGTACTCAGGAGTGTTTTCCAGTGAGCCACCCAGGATTCAGGTGCTAGGACGCTGTCCCATCATTCAGAATGTAGGCGAGATAGGATCACATAACATCTTTTAGTTATGTACTCACCATAACTTCAGATGTTTGGGATCCATCTCGCCTACATTCCTGATACCCACCCTCCTTCCCCCTGCCTTGCAGATCAGAAGAGATTGAACGGTTTTGAGTTCAACTGTTTTTATCTTGTTCCATCTGACGATGTTATATAAGCAGGGTATGCATGTGTGCATGTATGCGGACAAACTAGATCTGGGGGACTGGTAGTGGTGCATCCTGGGATATAGTAAGCTCAGCCAATAAGAGACTTCGCTCTTTGGCATAAGCGTGCCGAGTCGGAGCCGAGGGATCGGCTCCGAACCCATCATTCAGAATGTAGGCGAGATGGATCCCAAACATCTGAAGTTATGGTGAGTACATAACTAAAAGATATTTGGGATCCATCTCGCCTACATTCCTAATAACCCACTCTCCTTCCCCCTTCCTTGGAGATCAGAGGATATCAGAAGGTCCGAATCCTGTTGTTTCATCTTGAAACATCTAACAATGTTATATACCCAAGTTGTGCTTGTGTGCATGAATGCGGACAAACAAGATCTGGGGGATTAGTGGTGGTGCATCCTGGGATAAAGATAGCTCAGCCAATTAGAGGCCTCGCTCTATAGCATAAGCGTGTCGAGTCGGAGCCGAGGGATCGGCTCCGAACCCATCAGTTCAGAATGTAGGCGAGATGGATCCCAAACATCTGAAGTTATGGTGAGTACATAACTAAAAGATAAGATCCCCCTCTGAGGATGTCTCTTTTTCAGACATCCTAGAACTCCTAAAACAGAGGGGAAACTGGCCCTCCATAAACCCCTCCGAGGATGAGTCGGTATACCTAGAGGCGTTCGGATCTCGACCCTCCACCTCCTGGGTGTCTCCGCCTTTTGACCCCCTCATGGAGGTAATAGCTCGGAAGGCGTGGGCAGCTCCTGATTCTGTAGAACCAGTTCCCAGGAGGCCTTCTAAATTTATTACAGCCCCTTCCGAAAAGCAATTCCTTACAAAAGGTGTCCCTGTTGATGCCATGGTGGTGGCGGCCGCCACTAATAAGGAACTTGCAGATCCTTCCGTACCAGTCCATCCTCCTAACAAAGATTCTAGGACCATGGACAGGTATGGTAAGCGGATGTTTTCCTCAGCGACCTTTGCTATGCGTTCGCTGAATTACTTATGTCACTTCACCAGACTTCAAAGGGACATCCTTAAAGAATTAGATGAAGTAGTACAGGATCCTGCAGCTCCAGGGGCTCAGGACAAGATTGCTTCTCAGCTAGGAATCCTTAACTCCATAGCCAACTCCTCCATGTGGCTGATTTCGTATGCAGCAGATGGAGTGAGTAGAGCTGCAGGGACAGGAGTGGCTCTTAGGCGTCAGTCCTGGATGCGGCTCTGTAATTTTGCAGATCCCTTTAAGGCGTCCTTCACAAACTCTCCCTTCGATGGAGCAACATTGTTTGGTCCTCAGGTGAAGGATACGTTGACCAGGTGTGAGCAAGACGGCAAGACTCTCTCTGCCATAGGGGTCCGTTTTTCCACCCCTTCTAGGCCTTACCCTAAAGGACAGAAGGGCGGAAAGATGTGGTTCCGTAAATCTCAGGGAGTCACGCCGGATACATGTGGTCAGTTTACCCCCTAGAGGCAGAGGGGGTAATAATAACAGACGCCGCCCTAGGGGCAGAGGGGGTCCACAAAACCAGGGAAGCAGAGAGCCTCTCTGACAAGCCCTTCCAGCATCCCTGAGGTGTTGCCCGACTGTCCATCCTTGGAGGCAGTCGGGGGAAGATTATCACTGTACCCAGAAGCCTGGCTTTCCCTTTCACAAGACAAATGGGTACAGTCGATCATATCCGAGGGTTACAAGATTCCTTTCGAGGAAAGTCCCTTCACTCACAAAAATTCCCTTCCAGATGTTCCACCCGGTCTAAGGGAAATTGCAAAATTAGAAGTATCAAAGTTTCTACAAAAAAGGGCCATTCAGCCAGTTCCAACAGACCATTCAGAGCCCGGAATCTACTCAAGGTTCTTTTTGGTTCCCAAAAAGACGGGAGATTGGAGACCAATATTGGACCTCAGCAGACTCAACAAGTCTGTGAAAAAGACAAGATTTCGGATGGTCACACTTCAGTCGATTTTGCCCTTTCTGGGCAAAGACAACTGGATGTGCTCAATAGACCTTCAGGATGCGTACTATCACATAAAAATCCACAGACGCTCCAGAAGGTTTCTCCGCTTTCGGCTGGGGTCCAGTCATTACCAATTCAGAGCCCTGCCCTTTGGTCTCACTACAGCCCCCAGAGTGTTCACCAAATGTATGGCAGTGGTCACGGCTCACCTGAGACGTCAAGGATTCCAGGTGTTTCCGTATCTCGACGACTGGCTCCTCTCAGCCACCACCAGGCATCAACTTCTCCAAGCCAGAGATTACACCCTAAATCTCTGCACTCATTTAGGAATTTCTATCAGCTACGAAAAATCCTCCTTATTGCCCTGCCAATCTATTACTTTTATAGGTGCAAATTTAGACACTGTACGGATGTCAGCAAACCTCACAAGCAACAGAATCCTAGCTATCCAAAACCATGTGCGGATCATCCTTGCCAGCAAAAAGTGCAAGCCAGACTGGTCCTAAAGGTATTGGGCCTCATGGCAGCTGCCATTACTCTTCTCCCTTTGGCCCGCTTTTACATGCATCTCCTTCAATGGATGTTGTTCACCCAATGGTCCTACCAACAACTCCCCATGCGTCATCAAATTCTGGTGACACAAACTTGCAAAAACCATCTATCCTGGTGGATTTCTTCTCCCCAGGTTCATCAGGGCAGACCCTTTGTTTCCCCGGCCCCAGTAGCCACAGTCACTACGGACACCTCCCTGATCCGGTGGGGGGGTCATTATCAGGGCAGGATGGTTCATGGGACGTGGCAACCGTTCGAATACCACCTGCACATAAATGTCCTAGAGATGAGAGCAGTGCTTTTAACGTTGCAAGCCCTCCACGACTTTCTTCCCTTGGAAACAGTTGCAGTTCACACAGACGATATGTCCGTAGTGTGGTATATCAACAAGCAGGACGGAATCAAGTCCTACCCCTTGTGTCGAGAAGCTCTCAGACTTTGGCAATGGGCAATCTCCTCCCATCGGTTTCTGGTAGCAATGCATATCCCTGGGAAAACCAACATTTTAGCGGACAGATTGAGCAGAGCTATTCTCATGCCTCACGAGTGGTCTCTCAAACAATCTATAGTGGAGGAGATTTTTCAAGAATGGGGCCGCCCATGTTGCGATCTTTTTGCTACTCCCCAAAGCAGCAAATGCCCGGACTTCTTCTCTCTCTTCCCACTTCCAGGCCATCCCCCCAGAGACGCTCTTACCCAAGATTGGCCCCAGGGACTTCTTTATGCCTTTCCTCCCTTTCCTTTGATACCACAGGTACTCCAGAAATCTACCGTTTTGAGAGCCAAAATGATTCTCATTGCCCCGTATTGGCCTCGACAAATTTGGTTTCCGTTCCTCCATCGTCACCTCTTGGCGCAGCCGTGGCATCTGGACCCAGTGCCAGATCTTCTGATCCACCAATCGGGTCAGCTGCATCGGTCCATTCCTTCTCTCAACCTCACAGCTTGGTTGCTCCACTTCCTTCCTTAGCCAGGCTTCCTATGATCTCTAACCCTGTTAGGGATATCATAGTAGCTTCCCTTAAATCCTCTACTAGAAGGATTTACACTAGCAAGTGGAAACGTTTCTCCCTTTGGGCGAAATCAAGGAATATAGATCCCTTTACTGTCCCTGTTCATACAGTTTTGGATTTTTTAGCGGAAATCCTTCACTCGGGTTCTTCAGCTTCCACTGTCAAAGTTCAGTTAGCTGCGATCTTGAACTTTCATGTCGGTTTTGCAGACCACAACATTATGTCCCACAGGCTTTGTAAAGCTTTTCTAAGAGGAGTTTTTCTCCTTAATCCTCCTGTCAGGAGTCCTCCTCCTCAATGGGACCTAAATCTAGTGCTGACATCCTTAATTCTTCCTCCCTTCGAGCCAGCTGTTTCATGTTCTCTAAAGTTTCTTTCTTGGAAGACACTCTTCCTTGTCGCTATTACCTCGGCTAGCAGAGTGTCAGACCTGCATGCCCTCTCTGTTCGTCCCCCATATTTGGTCTTCCACAAGGACAGAGTATCCTTGAGAACTAATCCTTCCTTTTTGCCCAAGGTTGCTTCAAAAACAAATTTAAACCAATCTATTGATCTCCCTGTATTTTTCCCCAATTACTCCAACAGATCGGAACAAAAATTACATTATCTTGATGTTCACCGCCAACTCAGATATTATTTGGACAGAACAAAACAATTCAGAAAGTTTGATCAACTCTTTCTTTCTTATGCTGAGAATAAGAAAGGCCTTCCTGTTTCCAAAGTGACCTTGTCTAGATGGCTTTCTTCCACCATTTCCGAAATCTATCAACTTAGGGGCAAACAGCTGTGCTCAAAACCAAAGGCACATTCCAGCAGAAGCTTAGCCACTTCCACAGCTTTTCAGGCTAGACTTCCCTTAGATACTGTTTGTGCAGCAGCCACTTGGGCCACTCCTCATACCTTTGTTTCTCATTACAAATTGGATTTGGCCTCCAGGGATAGAGCCAGTTTTGGTTCTACGGTTCTCAAGAGTCTGTTCCATTGAGCCACCCAGGATAGAGGTGCTAGGGACGCGGTCCCATCCAGCAAGAATGAAGGCGAGATTGACAACTTAACATTTAGAAGTTATGTACCTACCATAACGTTCCATGTTAGTTGTCTTCTCTGCCTTCTTTCTTGACCTCCCTCCTGCCCCCTTGCCTGGACAGACTTTGATCTCCCTTGTCAGGAAGATTGCTTCTTTGGGCGCCAGTTAGTTATCTGGGTTCCCATTATAGCCCTTTTGGTTTAGGCTAATTGCTCTTCTTTCCTTAGTGGAAAGTTTTTTGTGCTAGGTGTTTTTCCCTATAAGTACCAAACGAGATCTGGGTATATACCGCCTTGCATCATGGGATATGGGGCTGCCTCGAGCTGGTGAAAGTGCCTCTCGAGCTTAGCAAGTGCCGAGTCGGAGCCGAGGATCGGCTCCGAACCCATTCAGCAAGAAAGAAGGTGAGAGAAGACAACTAACATGGAACGTTATGGTAGATACATAACTTCTAATTTTCTTCCCCAATCATTCAAACAAAGGAGAGTATTGCCTACATACCCTAGATATTCACAGGCAAATTCGCTTCTACTTGAACAGGACTAAGGCCTCCCGTAAATCAGACCAGTTATTTTTGGCCTATTCTGGACCTAGATTAGGATGTGCTGTTGCTAAGGTCACATTGGCTAGATGGTTGAAAGACGTTATACACAACATAATATTCCATTGCCGACTACCATCAAGGCTCATTCGACAAGGTTGGTGGCAACTTCTGCTGCCTTCCATGCCAAAGTTTTTTACCTGACATCTGTGTAGCTGCAACTTGGGCTACGCCTTATACCTTCATCAATCATTACAAATTGGATTTGGCCTCCAGGGGAAGAGCATCTTTTGGTTCTATGGTGCTCAGGAATGTCCTTCCATGAGAGTCTCCCAGGAATAGAGGTAGCTGGGGACTCTGTCCCATACGTAAGGAATGAACGAGGATTAACAATATCAGATAAAGAAGTTATGTCTTACCATAACGTTCCATCTGTATTGTTGATCCTCGTTCAGTCATTACGACCCTCCCTCCTTCCCCCTCTTGTGGCTTCTAGTGAATCTCATCATCCGGTACTTTTAGGTCATTTGACCAGAGGTAGCCTCTACCTTCTTTGACTTGCAAACTCAATCTGAGGTAACAGGGAGAGGGGAATTCTGGGTAAGAGTTTTAGCTCGAGAGTTTGTAGCTGAACCAATACCCATATATAATGACTGAACAAGGATCAACAATACAGATGGAACGTTATGCTAAGACATAATTTCTTTATATGCCTCATGAGTGGTCTGTCAATCCTGTGGTGGCAAAAGAGATTTTTCATCACTGGGGCCAACCTTGCTGCAGTCTTTTTGCATCCCCTCTGAACAACCAGTGCAGCAGTTTCTTTGCTCTAATTCCCCCTCTGGGGGAGTCTCCCAGAGATGCTGTTCTCCATGATTGGCCCCCTGCTCCTCTTTATGCCTTTCCCCCAACTTCTTTGATATCCCATTTTCTAAAGAAAGCCAAGAGGTCAGAGAATTCAGTAATCCTCATTGCCCCCTTTTGGCCTTGACAAGTTTGGTTTCCCTTCCTTTGGCCTCATCTTCTTCGGAACCATGGATACTGGACCCAGCTCCAGATTTGCTGTCTCATCTGGAGTGCATGGTTTACCCAAGTCTCCATCATCTCAAGCTCATGGCGTGACTTCTCCAATTCCCATGACTGCCAGGCATCCTTCCCTTTTCTCTGCTGTCCATCAAATCATTGTGGCCCGTCACAAACCTTCATGTTGGAAACTGTATCAAAGTAAATGGGAAAAATTTGCAGGTTGGGCCCTTATGAACGAACCTGATCCTTATACGGCCCCTATTCATAAAGTTTTGGAATTTTTAGCTAACCTTTATCAATCTGGTTTCTCTACCTCAACAATTAAAGTCCAGCTAGCGGCAATCTCAAACTTCCATATGGCGTTTGATGGGTCATCCCTTATGTCACACAAACTCAGTAAAGCCTTTTTAAAGGGAACCCTAATGTTAAGACCTCGGTTTAAGGATCCCATTCCTTCTTGGGATCTAACACTAGTTATTCAGGATCCCATTCCTCCTTGGGATCTAACACTAGTTATTCAGTCCCTTACTTTGTCTCCCTTTGAACCATCAGCTACTTGTGACTTAAAGTTTCTGACTTGAAAAGCTTTATTTTTAGTGGCTAATACATCTGCCAGAAGAGTTTCTGAACTTCAGGCCTTGTCCTGCAAACCGCTCTATATAATATTTCACAAAGACAGGGTCTTCCTTAGGACTAATCCATCCTTTTTACCGAAGGTAGTCTCAGAATCTAATTTCAATCAGACACTTCAATTACCGGTGTTTTTCCTTAATTTTTCTAATAAAGGGGAGTATTTCCTTCATTTTTTCGACCTCCACAGACAGCTATGTTTTTATCTCCATAGAACGAAGGATTTCAGAAAATCTGACCAACTGTTTGTTGCGTTTTTTTTGCTTTCTCTAGGTAATGCAATTTCTAAGGTTACTATGGTGAAATGGCTTAAAGATTGTGTGATGCCCCCGCACTGGCCCAGTAATCAAGGAGCATCAATCCTCAATCACTGCCACCAGAATCCCTTATCAGCTACTTTAAGGCCCTTGCCAAAGGGGTATCCAATCCTACTGTTTAATGTTACAATTAGCCCAGATGGTAGTCTGACCAAGAGCAGGGCTATTTAGGAGTGGCCTGTACTGTTTCACCAAATACATATGCAAATACTGTAAGAGTTTAAATATGTCTGACAAAAATCAGACACAAAGATAGGTTTTAAATATATTTAATAATAAATAATAAAAGAACAAGACAATACTCAGAAAACAAACACAGTTACTTCGGAGTTCAAAATCACAGAAAATATTTTAAAACAACATTGCAGGATAGTCTCAAATAAATACAGAAAGCATCGAAACTAATCTTTACTATATTCCTATCTATAGCTAAAAGAGATACTATGCCCTAAATCTTACTTATAACAAAGCAAGTTCAGATGGTGATGATGAGTGGATGTGCTTGCTTGATCCAAGACAAAATACAAAATTCCCAGTCTCTCTCTCTCTCTCTCTGAGAGTCCTTTAATATCAAATATTACTGCAGGCTTAGCTTGGATGACATCATTTTCTGTCACCTGACTTAAGTTCCCAAGCTAAACCAGAAACTAACAGAATTTCACATCTCTGTGTTAAAAATACATATCTCTCAGATGTTTGCTCAGAACTGAAAGTCATAAAACAATAAAACAGTTTCAAAACAATGCAGAAGGCACCCTGGTTATAGACATCCTGTCTCCTTTCTGCATTGAAACTAACTTTTATAGCACAATCGTAAAGCAGTCTAATTTTAACTTATTTTCTTGTAGTTTTGCAGGTTAACTCTGTACGTTCCAGTTTCTACTGTTAAAACATACATTTGCACAGGTATATAGTTCATAGGTTCATAGGTTTATACTAGGCTATCTGCCCTAAGGCATTTATAAGCCTAGCCCAAAGTTTTGTGGCTTACGCCACCCCTTATGTTAAAAAATACTGTGCCCATTAGTTTGTTGTGCCTCTGTCCAGCAGTGACACAGAGATGATTCCCGGGGTAAACCTACGATCTCCCATCCACCGGTCAAGATTTCTCTTGAACAGAGCCAGTGAGGTGCTCTGCCTCACATGGACTGGGATTCTATTCCACAGCATAGGGAGTCTCTGGGTGAAAAATCTATCCCTCCAGCATGTCCTATTTATATCCGTGCTAAGGTTTAAGTCGCTTGCTCTAGTGGATCTGGTAGATTTGGATTTTTTGAGGTGGAGCATGTCCATTAATTCCGGGTTGGACATGGCCTTGTATGTCAGGCACAGGTCACCTCTGAGCAGGCGGTATGCGACTGAATAGAGCTGGAGTTTCTTCAGTCTGGCAGCATATGACAGATTTTGGAGTCCCTTTATCCTTTTGGTGAGGAACTTTTGGGGTCTCTCCAATTGCTGCAGGTGTCGGGTGAGATACATCCCGAATGGGGCATTGTACTCGATCATTGGTCTGATAAATGAAGAGTACAGGGGAACAATGACCTCACTTGATCTGGATGTGAATCCCTTCATGATCAGGTGGGCAATGTAGAAGGTCTTTCTAACCACTTTAGCAATGTGAGTGTCAAAAGAAAGGCCACTGTCAACCTGGGTCCCCAGGTCCCTGATAACCTCTTCTGTGCTTAGTGGATTGCCACCTATATGGTAGTTTGGGGTTACCTTGTTTTTCCCGAAGGGTATGACTATACATTTTTTGGCATTTAACTTCAGGCCATGGCTCTGGCACCAGTTATCAGTTTCCGTGAGACCCTCTGAAGGATATCTGTGTCCGATGTACTTTCCACTATGGCCCAGTTTGCAGTCATCTGCAAACTTTGTCAGCCATAGTCCTCCTATGTTTGCCTGTACTTCTGAGAAGTAGATGCCGAACAACAGGGGGCCAAGGACTGAGCCCTGTGGGACCCCACTTGTGACCGGCTTGGAGTCTGACATGGTGCCAGCAACTCTAACCCTGTGGGTTCTGTCCTTTAGCCAGTTTGCAACCCATCTTGTGACATATGGGTTTACATTTAAGCTGGTAAGTTTCTCTATAATACCCGAGTGGGGTATTTTGTCGAAAGCTTTTGCAAGGTCAAGGTAGGCTGTATGGACTGCCTTTCCTCATCAATGGCCTTGGTGACTGTTTCGAAGAAGTCGACCAAGTTCAAAAGGCATGATCTGCCCTTGACAAAGCCAAACTGGGTCGGGTCCAATGTCTGCAAGTCCCCTATGTCTTTGTTTATGAGTTCCATTATGATCCTCTCCATAGCTTTGCAGACCAGGCTTGTTAAGCTTATGGGGCGTAATTTCCAGGGTCCGTAGAGGTACCGCCTTTGTGGAGTGGGACCACAGTTGCCGTCGCCACTCCTTGGGCACGTATCCTGTGGTAAGGCTAAGATTAAACAGCTGCCTTATATGCGGGTTTAGTTCCTCGTTGAGTTCGTGTAGCACACAGCCGGGACACCATCCGTCCCATTGATGCTGTGTTTTTAGCTTTAGAGAGAGCAGCTTTCACCTGCGCATTAGAGATGTTTGGGAGGCTACACTCCGCTGGGATAGTTATCTCTCCTTTTGGGGGAGAGGGGTGAAGTTTGCACTGAACCTGTCTGCCAGTATGTTGGCAATGTCTGTGGGTTCAGTGATTTTGTATCATTTTGGACTAATTCTGCATATCTGGGAGTTTCCACCCAGGTTTCTAACATAGCTGAAGAAGGCCTTATGATTGTCTTTTGAATCTATTGCAATTTTTCTCTCAAATTTGGCCTTGGATGATTTTATGAGTGCTCGTATTTTTTTACTAATAATGATCAGGGGTGTCTTCTCTTTTATGGATTTTGCTCTATCATGTAACAGCTTTCTCCTCTTATTGAAAAGTTTGTTTATGGCTGGGGTCCACCAGACTGGATGTTTGCCCTTGGTGGAAAGAGTCTTGGTTTTATTAGGGATTGCCTGATCCATGCAGTCCTGGAGGTGTTCGTAGAAGGCATTTGTAAGGGCTTCCGCAACTTGGGTTGTGGTTTCCACTGGCTCGGGGGCCTTGAAGGATACCACACCAGTCTTGAGTAGTGTGAAGTTTGCTTTAGAGAAGTTCTTCACTGTGGTCTTTTTTGTTTGGGGTGGGGGCGGGATGTGGATTTCCAGTGAGATAAGTTTGTGATCTGATCTCACCAATGAGGGATATACTTCCGGTGTGGAGCATTTTGTCCCCATGTTTGTGATGATGAGATCTAGTATATTTTCTCCACTTGTAGGAACGGTGACTAGTTGTTCCATGGCATTTGAATTTATGAACTCCAGGAACCTTTGGGCTAGAAAGTTGGGGCTTGAGTAATGTTCCCAGTCTATATTCGGGTAGTTGAAGTCACCCAATATAATGGTGTTTGGAGATACATTTATACCCTCCAGTGTCTTCAGGAAGGCTGTGTGGGGTTCCTGAGTTTGAGAGGGTGGCCTGTAGCATGCTACAAATTGTAGAGCAGTTTTGCCTATGGTTAATTGCAGCTGGATGGTTTCCGATGCTTCGTGCGTTGCCACCAACCTGGAGGTGTGGGTATCCTTGATGAATATGGATACACCCCCTCCTTTTGTGGTGTGGTCCGGGTTTTGGGGCCAGAACGCATGATATGAGGTAAAACCTGATAGTGCCGGGGTGCTCTCAGGAGCCTTGAACCAGGTTTCAGTCACAGCACAGACATCGATGTTCTCCATACTGAGAAGGGCCTCGAGAGCGTGCATTTTGAGATTTAGACTTCTAGCATTGAGCAGCATTACCCTTAGTTTCTTCCCATTTTTGTTTTCTAGGGTGGTAGGTTTAGAATTTGAGCCTTGCCTAAAGAAGGCACTATGGGGTGGCAAGAGCCTTAGCCAATATCCGGAATCCCAGGGGTGACAGGTGCAAGCCGTCCCTTGCGAAGCAGCGTGGCTTGTCAAGCATGTCATCCCAGGCAGACAGACACTGGATCCCCTTTGAATGACACCAGAAATTAAGCCAATTGTTAAAGCTGATCATCTTGTCTCTATGTTGTGGCATCATTCTTGGTGAAGGAAGGATACTGCTCAGGGTCAGGGTCATACCTGCCTGGGCTACATAATCAGAGAGCTCCTCTATGTCTCTTTTCATGTAGTCCAGGGAGGTACGTCTCAGGTTGTTCACACCAGCATGGACAATGACTGTGTCATATTTGTACTTGCTGTGGAGTGACCCGAGTGCTTGTGTTATGTGGCGGATTCTAGCGCCCGATAGGCAGCTTACTGTGACTCTCTCCTTGTTCAGCCTGGTGAGTGGGACGTCAGTGTGTCTGACTATGGAGTCACCTATGACAAGTATGTTTGGTGTTGTATTTGGCCTTAAGGGCAGTGACTGCTTTGCACACTGATTTTGTGGTTTATGTGTTGCCTGTGGTGTGTCATGAGGTGGCAGTTGCTTGGATGTCTGCTTTGGAGGCCTCTGCTGTTTAGGTAAATTTTTGCTCAGAGCCTCCGAGTATGACTTTGTGTGTTTATGTGTTTGATCCGTTGTTGTGATAGCTTTATGTGAGACTGGTTTTGTGGTGTGTGTAGTTGCCTTCTCCTCCTGTCTGCTCTTGCCAGTCCTGAGTTGAGAGAGCTCAGCCTCCAGTTTGGCTAAATAGCTGCATCTCTCGCAAGTATTTGTGTTATGTGGGAGGAGGAGAGGGTTGTTAGTGTACATGAGGCAATTGTAACATTGCCTCAATATTCCCAAATTCACCAACTGGACAGGAGAGGACGCCAGCATCTGGCCCTTCGACATGCTAGAGAAATTTAGAAGTTAGGGGTGTAACTGAATAAGAGAGGACTTAGTAAGGAAGTGGGTACTCCTGGGGGGGTTGCTAGTGAGGGACTTTGTATAATACAGAAGTGCTAAACCTGAAAAGAAGATGCTTGTAAGACAAGTAAAAGTTTTTAGGAACAAGTGCTGCGCTTTTTAGTTAAGGGATATACTGTTTAGATTACTAGTAGAGCAGTTCTAAGGGAAAAAAGAAAGAACAGACTTTATGGAGCCAGAAAAAGTTTAACCTTGTTAAACCGGCACTGCCCGATGCTGCTCTAGTGGCAACTCCGCGCTAAATCGTGCTAAAGCACTCTAAAGCGTGCTTGATAGCAGGGGCTGGAAAGAGCCAGGAATTGACCCAAAACAGCCAATAAAACTACAGTTTCAAGTCAGTAACCACTCCCACGGGGGGCAGGGAAGCAGCTCAATGTTTATCACTGCCACTGATCAACAGAGAGACTTTCCTTTAGCCCAAGCAAAAATTACCTCACAGAAACTTACAAATCAGTTCACAAGAACAGCAAGCCTGTAACTTGAACTTTTTTAAATCTCAGAAAAGTGGGAAAAAAGCAAGATTTTTTTTTGTTTTTGTTTTTTCAGAGATAGCAGAGGTTCACAAGTAATATCAAGTTTAATTACATTTCTGTTCTTGTCCAGTAGAGTACACTGTGGACACATCCTTGAAGCTCAGTACTGTACAAACCCTGTTCAACACACACTTCTGTATCAGTAGTTTAATATACACATAACATATAGTTCTGTATAAATCATATCAATATTCACAAATGGCGGAATTATTTACAAAATTCCAGATAGCTGGGCTGGCAGCATGACAGATTGTATCACATTTGTCTGTCAGTCAAAAGAGATCCACCTTTCACATCCAGTAAAAGCCCACTCAACTAGAGCAGTGGCAACCTTTGCATGTTTTCATGCCTTAGCTTTGTTAGATGATATTTGTGCAGCAGCCACTTGGTCTTCTCTTCATACTTTTGTCACTCATTACAAATTGGATCAGGTCTCTAGTGGATGAGCATCATTTGGTTCAATGGTACTTAGGAATATTCTTCTGTGGGACCTCCCAAGATTCAGGTAGCTAGGGACTCTGTCCCACGGTCAAGGATTATGTGAAGATTGACAACATCAGATAAAGAAGTTATGTCTTACCATAACATTCCGTCTGTGTTGTCCATCTTCACTAGTCCTTGACATTCCCCCCCTTCTTCCCCCAGCCTGAGACTCTCAGTGGATCGACTTTTTCCAGTACTGGCTTCATATTAGGGACACATATCTGGTCTGTTATTATTATTATTATTATTATTATTACTTGCTGTCTGCCATTATTTTGGGCAACTTGATCTGAGGTAAATTTTGAGAGGAGCATTATGGGTAAAGCCTAGCTCAAGAGTTTGGAAGGTGCGAGCTGAAATAAACAGCCGAGTCAGTTCCAAGGCTCAGAACCAAGCCCACAGTCAAGGAATAGTGAAGATCAACAACACAGATTGAACATTATGGTAAGACATAACTTCTGTTTTTTTTTAACAGTTCCTGTGATGGCCAGGGTCTGTTTAACTGGCACAAAGAGGAATACAAGAAAGCATATAAGAGTAAGTGGACTTGTTTTTCTATCGGGGCAGTGGCCCGGGGCTTAGATTGTTTCACATCTCCTGTTTCTGTGGTTTTGGAACACTTATGCCAAATTGATTAGAGCTTGAACTATTCTTATATCAAAGTCAATTTCTGAGCTTTTTCTGACTTTCATGAAGAAGCTCTTTTTCTGTCATCTTTGAAGGTCTGCAAAACTTTCCTAATATATGTCTTTCTTCTCTGAGTGCCAATTAAATGTCCTGTTCCAGCACAGAATTTATACTACATGTGGAAACAATCCACAAACCCTCACAAAGCATTGTACAAGGCACATATGAGACTGCAGGAATGCTACTTAACAGAATTATGACCAGGAAAATAAAATAGAGGCCAGGCAAAGCACTATATAGAGCAGATATGTTGACAAGACTATATTTATCAGAGATGCATGAAGAGTTACTGGAAAAAAAACTGGAAGTTGTTTGGGCGATTCTCCAATTAGCAATGATGGAAAAAATAGCAAAAGAGTTCCAGAAATCTAGTGACACTTACAAAATGCAATTACTCTAAAAAGTTCAAAGAGAACTTGGCCTGTGAAAAATCATTGGTAAGGAAATACATTTATTTATTTATTTGTTTGTTTGTTTTATTTATTTATTTTACAGTTTGCTTACAGGGATAGTCCACTGGGTGAAGAAGAGCCCGTTTGCAATGGAGTCCGGGGGAGAAAAGCTCCACGAACAACAATATAATATGAAGACAATGTATTTACATTTATGTAATACTATTGAAAAATGGTAGTATTACACAACATGACAAAAAATTCACAACTGCAGTGAAAATACAGTAAAAAAAAGCAAAAGGTAAAAGTACACACACACACACACACACACACACACACACACACACACAAAACTATAAATGTCAATTCAAATAAGAAAAATCCATTGGTGTATAATCCTGTTAAATTTGTTACAATGTGAAATAACACATGGTTGACATTACAGTTTTACATGAAATCTTAGCAGAGTTAAAGTAGGATGGGGGATAAGAGGTGTTAATTGTTGAATTTAGGAAGGGTGGGACAATAAAAAAAGTAGAGCAAGAGTAGGAGTAAATGAGAAAAATTAAGATGGTAGTAGTCAGAGAAGCTCAGTATGATGAAGAGAAGAGAGAAGTAAAGGAGTGTGAGAAATGGGGAAAAAAGAGGTGAGTCATGTGGGATGAGAGCAGGAACATTCCTAGTGGGTTTTGAGATGGGAATGAAGCAGGGTCTTAAAGGTAGAGTGGTTGTCTGTAGTACAAATAAAAAGTGGCAGGGAGTTCCAGAGGTGAGCTAGGGAAAAGATAGTAGGTGTTTGCCTGGAGGACAAGCAGGCTTGTGCAGTTCAAGCAAATTCTGGTTATTGGATCTTGGAAGTCTGTTGGGTAGGTGCATTTTGAAGGAGGAGGCAAGGGAGGGGCATATTTAGATTTAACTTTCTTTGAATTAAGAAATAAGCTGTGTGCGAGATTTAATGTTCAAGGCTGACAGAATATTTCCCAAATCAGCTGAGAAGGCAACTGCTTAATATAATACACAAATCATATCTGGAAACAGTAAAGTGCAAAAAAGAGCAAGAGGTACAGTTTATTGACCATGAATGTTGATTCAAATGGGAAAATAAGCAATGCAGAGCTAAACCATATGCACTTCACACTTTAACAACAATTTAAAGATGCTGGCATATCTAATTACAAAAAAACCACAGAGTAAAGCTGACACATATTTGTTTAAAGTTCAAGGCAGCCATTTATGTTGTATATGCAGATTATTATTATTTCAAATGACCTGAAATAATCATACTGACATATACAAATGCAAGTGAGGTTAGTGCATTATAATCTTTTTTATTAAGATGTAGGATACCTGATGTTGTAATGTTGTACAGTGGTCCACAATATAAAAGTCAGGAATTCAGAAGATGTATGGATCAGTGAGAAGTGAAACATACAATGCCCCATCCACACTGACTACAACCTAATGGATAAATGGACAGAACTATCTGAGCAGTGAAAATATCATGACATACAGCAACAGCAAGAACTGAGGACTCTTGCCTTGCACTTGTAGAACATAGCAGTACTTAATTGCGGGGATTTTTTTTAGCTTCCAGACGTTCAACTGGTAGCAGGAAAAGGGTTAAAAAGCAAATTGTCAACTTCATACTGCTGCCTAGAAATCAATGCAAAAATAAAGGAAATAATGGAACAACACTGGATGAAATGGGAATGTCTTATCTGTTGGTCAGAAAGTGGGAAAAAAGGAGCTAAAGTAAGAATTCAGATATCAGTGGAAAGTTTGCAGCCTGAAGCTAGATTAGTTGGTAAATCGTCTGAACAAATGTTGTACATTATTTGTGAGGAGATGGAAAGCTGTTTAGGATGTTCCATATACATTTGTGTAAGACACCTACAATGAATTGCAATAAGATCAGCACAAAGAATTGTTGCAAAAAAAAAGACTTTCAGAACTGAGAGACAGGAGTTGCAAAGATAAGATCCTTTTGTTATGTCTCCAAGTAATGTCTTTGAGCATCTATAACTGCCCCCTAATAAATACTCAATACTCTAAAATTGTAAGACTGTTGAATAAGTCACACAGATTTATGAACTGTTCAACAGCTGATCATGGTTCTAAGGACTGAAAACTGTACTTATGTATATAATCAGATTGTATTATTTGATGTAAAAATTATTGTGTTATGCACAGTATAAAATTAAGTATAACTTAAAATGGTCTCTGCAGTGTAATGCTACTTCACCAGATGAATGTGTCTGTGGCATGTTTGCTTTATAATTAGATTAAAAGGGAGATGTAGGATATGATGTATATATCTTTAAATGTGCTAGTATCCTTCAACAGAAAGTTGCATGTAACATGGTACACTCCTTTCTAGAAGAGTCAGAGTAAAGACCCCATGGAGGTTGGAAGCATATCCAAAGTGTTTGCTATTTACTGAGCATCTTGATGAACACTGAAATGTTACAACAGATCCCATAACTTTGTGCAGAGTTAAGCGGAACAGAGAGGGGTTTTCAGTTTAATCCACACTCTTGATATTGAAATGAACTGCTGAGAAAATATAAGTAATAGGAGAAATAGACTACAGCACCACTCCGGAAAAAGGATACTTTTCAGGAATGTTAAGCATTTTCTCTTCTCACACCTTATACCATGTTCTGTTTTGGTTCTCCTCTTCAGTGATGTCCATCCTGATCCTGGTTCAGTATGTAAGAACACTATCACTTACCCCACAGATGCTGTCTAGTTCAAAGTAGCTGACCTAACACAAACCAGAACAAGTTTAACAGAATATCTAGATTTGCTACTGGTCATCATGGTAAAACCTGCTACTACCTGTCATTGATATACATTCAGTGGGGAGAGTTCAGTTATCTTCTACCTGTAATTCAGTTATATTTATCCACCAACTGTTAACAGTCCTGTGATTGCCATTTTTTATCTTTGACTAAAAACTGGAGACAACACACTTGTGAACTTTGGGCATCTGTAGGAAGAAATAGTGAACATTACAGAAAAATTAAATAAATTTGGTGCTTCAATGTTCGCTGTCACCACTGCCAAACTAGGGGGAAAAAACTTCCACACAAATGAAAGTTACGTATTTATGGAAATTATAGATTTGGGTTGATAGGTCCATCATTATCATCAGGATTAGGACTTGCAGACTTAGTCAACCCAGCTATGAAAATCTTCCCAGGCTTTCAAAGCCCCTCATGTTTATTCATGACTCACTTGGCTCAAGGAACTCATCTACAGGTTGTGTAGGCCTGCAGAAGATAAAAGCCTTAGTACACAGCACATAATCAACACAATGTACATACAACCACTAAATCTTGAAAAGTTGGATTGCACTGATGTCCCAGAGTGACAGAGCCCTGACTGTGGCTTATCAGTCTGAGTTTGATTAATATCTCAGAAGCTTAACAGCATAGGCCGGGGAGGATGTTTGCAGCAATACTGGAGGGGGTGCTTATGCCCAGGGGTACATTCAAGTGATCAGATTTCCCTGGTGAATATCAGGAAAACCCCTTTGTAGTGTTTTCTGTGGGTAGGCATGGCATCCTGCTGATATTGGACCCTTGTGGAAATTAAATTTTAACCTTTTTTATGGAACGCATAACTTTATGGAAAGTATAACTTTTAAAATGCTGTACTAGGTACGTTTAGTATATTGCACAGTTCACTGTAATTCAGTTCACTGTTTATGTAGCCTTCTGCCATTTTTGTCCTCAGATAATACACGTACATGCTGTGCTAATAACAGTAGATCTTAAGACTGTATTGAAAAAAATCTCTACATCAAGAGTCTTCAGAATACAGTATAATTGTACATTGCTCTGCATCATCTGCATTTGCATTTTCCTTCTTTACTTTGATTTGTTCAGTTTTGAAGGTACAGTATTTTGCACAGAGAATGGTAGTATGATATACAGCATATATGAATATTTTGCCACATTGGTCATATGGGCTTAAGCCAGTCAATGGTACTCTTTTGTAGCTCTTTTGGTGGTTTGTCACATAACTGTTTAGTTTTACCTTCTCTATAAAAAAACTATATCTGATGTCATTTCGTTTTCCTCTGTAAAGACTGCAACAACCATATCATTACAAAAAGCTTGTTTTAATTCTGATTTCCATAATACAAATTGCAGGCTTATGAAGGCATTTAAATCTCATGTGATTTAGTCCATAGTTTCCAGATAATCTTGAATGGTTTGAAGGTTAGAATTGTATCAGATACAGACATTATTTATTTGTGTGTATTACTGTACCTGTATTTGGATTCAGTAATGTAATGTGGCAGAGAAATTGGATTTTTGTATTGAATACTGTCAAAGTTCAAATGTGCCTTACAAGTGCAGTCTTTTTGTAGTTCAGAAATACAGAGTTAGATGTATTGAATAAACTCTCAAATCATCCACCAAAATTTGCAACCTTGTGACTGCCTCCAGAATATGAGTATCTATGGTACTTGTTGGTTTATGTGTGGTGCCATCCTCACTGGTTGTTCTGGGGTCTCCAGTGAAGCTGCCCTAGGCCTCCCTACTGCTTGCATCAGTTTCCTCTCATCAAGCTGCTACTGCTTGTATCTGTTTCCTCTCATTAAACTGACTAGTCGCTGTGCTGTGTGTATCACGTGGATAACTTATCACAACACAAAGACAAGCATCACCTGAAGTTGAGGAATTTTGACATTAAAAGAATGTTACAGTAATTTAATTGCAAATATTGTTCAGCTTCAGTAAAATTAAGGCTGTTTTCTTTGGTACCACCAGTAAATTAAGACACTCTTTTCTTCAGATGATGTATCGCAGTGGCTGGTAACAACCATCATGTGAAAAGTGTTGTAGAATTCAAATACACAGGTCTATAGGCAGACACTGCTCTTTCTTCAAAAATCATTTGGATTCCTTGCACACATAAAATCCTAAATAGTTCAGATGTTTAAAGCATCTCCAATTTTTGTCCTTTTTGGCTAGAGAAATATTTATAAATGACAAGCATTCCAGAAAGAATATGTTGTGTAAATTGTTGGTACCCATTTTTATATCAAACTCTAACTTCCTTCAAACTTGTCCCAGCATACCTTTTGACCTTTAGCACAAGAATTCTGAGCAAAGCCAAAATTAATTGGGGTGAGGTTGGGGGACAAAAGTCCAAAATTAGGGACAGCTTTTAAATATTCCTTGTGTAAACTTAGAAAGATGCTAGAATAATAGGTTCTACATTAGCATACATTTTCCGAAGGATATGAAGTCAATGTCAAATATTTGTCTTTGCTTAGTGACTTCAGTCCTCAATGATTTGCTAGAAAACCAGAAATTGTATGAGGAACAGATCAAAAATAAGAGCTAAAACTTGAACATTCTGTGAGAGTCCAGATGGTTTGCTTCTCAGTTAAAGCCTTTAACTTTATGACGTGTTTAAAGCATGCCCATTTTTTGTCCTTTTAGCTAGGAAATCCTTTATAAATCATATGTCCCTTCTGTTGAGTGTCCCAGTGTATCTCCTTAACTCACCAATGTTTACATAACAAAAGACTGACAAATACAGCTCATATTGCATGGGTTGAATACTCAAAAACGCAGGACACAGGTACTTGAGCTCATAAACAGTGAGAGCAAATTCAACATTAGACATAAAGCATTTTTATCCCTTACTTTATTATTCTTGTTCTAAGGTCATTCATTGAACCTTGTAGAAAGACAGATGACTGGCTGGCAGTGTAGAGCCTGTCTTGCTTCTTCTCCAGGAGACTACAAGATCAGATAAACTAGTGAACATAGAAATATGAACAGTAGCATTTCTTTCATATGCGCTCACGAAGTGAGTAATCAAAGACTTGAGCTGTTTGCTTCAGCAGCTGTGATACAAGTCCGATAATTGGAAGCAGCTGACTGCAAACCCATAAAGAGTATGTTATACGGGTTCCTATGAAAAGATCGACAACTTGAAATTTCGAAACTGACTTCACCGACAACTGAAATCACCGACAACGCAAATCACAGACGTTTCCGAGGTAAGGGATGTAATATCGGTACCCATGCCTACCATGGTAGCATAACACTGCCACACTTACTAAACCATGGTAGGCATGAGTAGCGAATTTACATCCCTTACCTCGGAAACGTCCATGATTTGCGTTGTCGGTGATTTCAGTTGTCGGTGAAGTCAGTTTCGAAATTTCAAGTTGTCGATCTTTTCATAGGAACCCGTTATACAGATAGTGGGTACCCATCTTTTCATTTTTTAATTCTTTCACTTCATGTCTCAAGTCATATCTGAGCACCAGCATGTCACCTTGCACAAGGCCAGATATCTCCCGGTTTTGCAGTACACCAGTTATCAGTTTCATTCATAGCAATAACTACAATGGTGTGCTGAGGAGAGACGGTGCTATAGCCTGACAATACATTATGACTCCAAGGTGGGGAAATTTTTAGATATGTACACTAGCAGCACCATGAAATGTTAAAGATTTTTCTAAAGGTTACTAGATTTTCTACTGATATAGGATGATATTACATGATCTGAGTCCAAGAACAAAGAAGTGTTATCTGTTGTGTACATTCTGCATTTTGGAATAATGAGTTAAAATGAGAGCTTGATAAGAAAGCATGCAGAAAGGCAAGAATCCAAAACTGAGGAAAAGAAAGGCAGTTGTTTTAGTTCAGTAATGTATAATTGACAGAGCATAGTCATAAAATGTGTTGTTGTCTGTTGTCTTGAATGTTTTATGTTTTTCTTTTCTGTAAACAGTTTATTTATTTGCAGTTTTTCTTCCATGTTGTTGTTGAATGTGTTCGATAAGGTCAGCCCATCCAGTCAGCAGTCAAAAGAGCAAACAAGCAAGTAAGCAAACAACTAAATGAATAAAAAAATAAAATAGTTGCTGCTGCTTTGCTAGTATTGTTCTTTCTGTCATGAACCACACGTTGCCTCAGCCTTATGGAAAGATCAGTGGGTGAATGAAGGCCATTTTTTTGGGGGTCAGGTGATCTTTCTTTTCAGTTTTTTTTTTTTAAGAAGAAAGCTAGATGGGAAAGGTAACAATGAGCTTGTTTGGGAAGGAAACATGGTTCAGGGAAGATAGCAGGAGCAGACAAACATAAAATGTAGACAGAGACAGACAAGGGTGGTATGAACACACAGAGATTACAACAGTGGAAGGATACTGAGGCACAGTTGGATGATGGATTGGTGATGAGAAAACTGGTCTACATAAGGAAGGGGAAAACCATGATAGCTGTTTGGGTGGGATAGGGAGGGTCTGTCTGGCTAAGAGGAGACCTTACACAGACATCAGTCACCTTTGTGGCTGAAGGTTGCAGCAGTTGGAACACCCACATTTGCAAGAGTTACAGTGCCCACAAAGGTCCTTACTAGGAGAATCCAGGGTATAAACACATTGCTGTATACATATTGCATTAAAGCTGTATCTCTGTAATTTGTCTCCTGCAAATTACTGAGAGGCGATCTATGCCTGTCATCCTCGTCATCCTCGGCATCCTCGGATCCAGCTTTGATGGACCTTTGGCACATCCACAAAATAAACAGCATCAGAACCACTATATCCAAAGATTTAAATGTTGCTTGTAAAATAAATAAGACATATTGGCAGTACAGATGTGTGTCTCAGATGATCCCTGTGCAATGGAACAGGCTTCCCGTCCATGTGAAACAGAGCGCATCCGTAATCCTATTTAAGCATAACCTTTACCTCATGTCTCTGAAAGAACCAGACAGTAATGCTCAAACTAACATTCCCCCCACATAACCTCTAGAAACTTCCAAACTAACATATGCGCATGATACATAGCGATACAATTGGGTTGGATTGCATGGCTAGGCTTATAAAGGCCCTGGTGGTCATTAGCTTAGTATGTACCTATGAACCTATGACATCATGGGCAGGCTATACTCCTTGTGGTGGTTAGTGCTAGCTGGTCATGCAACTCTTATCAGTGGCACTAGACACTCCATGGTCCTGTTGCAAGATTACAACCTACCACCACATCTCAAAGTTGAACAGCCACTGCACCTGATACTGGGTGTTCAAGGGCATCCCTTCTGGGCCACTGTCACAAGAAGAGACTCTGTCCACCACAAGTGAGGTAGCCACCAATGCCACCAGTGAGCCCTTCCTGTCGCCTTCAGCAGGATGACCTTGGTGCTTATATTGAGAGGCAGTTATGGTGACCACTGGTTATCCATCACCAAGAGTGTTGACTGTAAAAGACCCAGGTGGACGCCACCACTACACATCCTGTATCACAGCATGACATGCAGAAGGAGGTAACAAAAACAGAATGAGAGTAAACGTAACATATTAGTACACATGCTTAAATGCTATGGAATTCCAGTTGCCCATTATAGACATGGGCACAGTATACATACCCCACTGCCAGGCCATTCTTTCAGATCTCCTTAGAGAGGTTCCACTTTTGAGGTGTATCTCCTTAACCTCTGTAGAAGAAGGCAGAGACTATTCAGTATGATGTGACTTTGTCAGAGTAAGACAAGGAAATTAACAGACTATAGCCAGAAAAAAAAAATTACAAAACTTGTGTACATTTCTTTCTGTAAAATATCGACACACAGTCCCTATCACCTAGTTCCCACTAGTGGAGTAGGTCAAGATGGCACCTCTTCAAGCCATTATAGCAGTGCCTGCAACTCTTGCTAGAGCAGGTGATGCCAGCGGAATAACTCACCACCCTGCTAAACTGGCTTCAGACATAAACTTTGTATAATGGGCCATCATAATGGCTCATTAGGTGCACCTGAAAGTCCTTGTGCAGCATATATGTAAGGATCTTAGTTTCCTAGCTGGCCCAGGCAAGAGCCTTGTTGAACTCAGCTCAACAGACTATAGGTCTTCAAGAGGAGCAAAGTAGTAGGCACTTGCTCACCTACACACAGCTGCTTGTTATGGGCATCATATTATTCTTATCATCAGGCTGCAGTGGGATGCTAGTGAAAATATCACTAGTGTGGAGTAGCAGTGCTATGGGTTCACATTTTCTATACGTGAACATAGTGTGTACATGTTCTGTTATCCCAAGGGTGGGCAGGAATGAGCATAGTAAGCTGCATGGGTATGATAGTGCAGTGCATTATGACAGTGATTCTGAAGTGATGGCAGTATATTACCTTATTAGTATGCATGTCCTCCCCGCGGTTGGGTAGCGTTCGAAAGACATGCGTGCGTAAATGGGCGTGCCTTCGTTGAAGGTTGGGTGTTGAGCTGGCACCTCGGCGTTTCATAAAAATCTACTGCCAATCATTAGCGGACCGGAGTTCCACTGTGGCGACCCCTTACCAGGAAAAAGCCGAAAGACAAACAAACAGTATAATTACCATGGTACAAGGCGTATTATAGTGAGATAAAAGGAATGGTTGATATATTGCAGGAGTCTGCATTAAGACAAGCAATTCAGGAAGAGGAAGTCAGTGGAGAAGACTTTGTATTATGATTTAGGCATAGTGGAAGAAGGTGAAACACCTGGTAATGTACCTTTGCATGCGCAGAGCACTCATAGTGCATGGTAGCAGCAGGGACAGATGAGAGGCATTTGAAGGGATAAAGTAACATAGTGCAGTGATATTGCAAATTAATGCCCAGTGGGGGAGGTGGAACTTACCATTTTAAGAACATAGCACAAGGGCATGATAGGTTAACATCCAGTTGGGGGCTCAGTATAACAGATAATCAAAATAGGAGAAGTTACCTCTACAAAGAGACTGGTCATCATTGGAGTCACCCATGGTTCTGCTCTGGGACTTCTGTCTGGCATTTACTTTTCCGAAATAAAAGCCAATGCCAAAGGGCTTTGGCTGTCTGTAAGCTAGGAGTAGTTATCAGATTCCTAAATGACGTAGCCATCCTCCGGGATGGTTTATTCTAAATAAATAACTGGTGCCAAAATCATGGACTGAAACTAAATGCCAAAAATGCATTATTATATCCTTTGAGAAATTATCTACCCCATGAGTAACATTGACAACACGCTTTTAAGAGTTGACCCAGTTGCTTGGGATTTGGGAACTTATCTGGACAGTGACCTAACTTTTGACCAACATGTAGCCACTGTTGTAAAAAAGTCCTTCTGTATTGCACAGCTTATAAACAAACAGATTGTGTCTGGATTATTGTCCCTCTTTTTACTCAGCTCTCATTAGGCCACTCATTGAATATAATGCCCCCTTTGGCATGTATCTGTCCAGACACATATAACAAGTGGAATGCCCACAGAGATACTTTACTAAAAGGATACAAGGCCTAAACAACATGTCCTACATGGATTGAATTAAAGTCCTGTCACTATATTTGGTATTCTACAGACTGCATACAAGACATCCTCAGATCCATTACTTCCGGATTTACTGCACATCAGCAAGCCAAATGGCATCAGAAATACTGGGTCTAGAGATCTAAAACTTTTGGATTTACTACACATCAGCAAACCAAAAGGCATCAGAAATACTGGGTCTAGACATCTAAAACTCTTCTGCAACATAACTGTTTGGAGGGACAGGTGTATCTCACATAGGCTACTGCTGCTCTGGAACAGACTCCCCATCCACATAAAACAAAGTTCATACCTGTCCATACTAAGTGCAACTTAGATCTGTGGATGAGAAACAGGACATTTACCCCAGGACTGCACCTTGTACTACTAATGGACATAGGCAGCTCCTAAATGCTTTAGCCCATGAATGGGTCCCCATAAATTATTCTCATTAGGGGTAATATATAATTATTGACCACGGGATGGGTAAGGCCACTATATAACCAAATGGGATAGTTTATGTCATGTACTAAAAGGGAAATTGGCTTGGCTTAAAATGGGCCGCAAGGGTAGCTTGTCTAGTACTTACCTATGAACATATGACAGAGAATACAGTATAAGGGCATACAAGGTGAATGTCTTCTGGAGAGTAGACTTGTCACCTATGTGTACAGATTGCAAGATATACTACATGGGAAACAATAGCCCTTTACACAGGTCAAAGCACAGTCAGGTGTAGAGAGGGAGATAAGGGCAAAGGATGTGCACACCATTAGTAGGCAAGAAGGTGGACAGTGATAATGTGCTTATTGCTGTCAGTACAGAGCAGGGTTGGAAGGGTTACAACACAATAGTAAACTGGTATTTGGCCACCAGTTGGTAGGAGAGGACAAAGGAATCAGCTAGGGCCAATCATGCACACACACACAAACTTGACTGGCATATGTAATCCATAGGTGTATACCCTTTGTCATGAGCTCAAGAGAACATCAGTGGCTGGAAAGGTGCAACACACACACAGACACACACACACACACACACACACACACACACACACACACACACACACACACACACACACATACACACAGTACCCATCTTGGAAGAAGATAAAAATAGTAAGGCTTTCTGGGACCAGTTATGATAGAGAGTCATGCAGGGCGTCATTGCTGTTGTTGGCCATAATAGGGCATTGGTACAGATGCATTGCAGGTTCGGCAATATAATACTGCATAAACAGACCTAGACACAAAACATTACTAGAGACAGATCTACCACATACAGTGCCCTACCAACATGTAAGGGATTGACAGAAGTGGCAGAGTTTCTGCTAAGCCTGTTTAGGGCATGTAGGAGTAATAAATAGCAGTTACTTGGATGTGTGAGCTGGCCTGCTAATAGCTGCTTAAGTATCTGTAATAGTAGCATTTACATTTCAAGCTGTACACTGACCTGCATGTGAGAAGGAGTTATTCAGCAGAAAACGTATACATAATATATTCTCCGGGTACTCTGGCTATAGCTGTGACAGCCTGTACCACAAGGTAAATATGTGCTCGTATACTGTTAAAATAAGTGGCCTGCACCATCCTGCTTGCCACAGGTTGGGGGAATTGAGGGTTATGTTCTAGCAGTGCCCCATGTATGTTATTCCTATGCTTTCACATGTTCCAGTAGTATGGAGTCCAGCACAACAGGACTGCACATGCCTGAGATCAGAAGGTCGCCTGTGGCTAACAGTGATGGCAACATGCTCATGGCAGTGTTGGTAACACTAATGTTGGAGGTAATACACATATCCCCCACATATGAGGTGACAGTAGATTGGAAACTGACCTGCAGGAATCACGTATGTTTACCATTGGACATGCTGTCAGTGTGACTCAGTCTACACAGGAGTCACCACCATGGATGACATCCATCAGCTGCAGTGTTTTCTTTTTTTTTTCAAAAAGCTGCAGTGTTTTCTGATATGTGTGGCATACCGTACGGGCAAGGAGTGTTGGCAGCTATTGTCGTCATGACTCCAGGTCTTTCCTTGACCTGAATGTTGAACTCGGCATCGATCGCCAGCCTTCTTGGAGGGTATTTGTGTCATTGGGGGATTCTATGACTGTACCCAATTGCAGGTGTGTGCAAACTTTATCATTCCAATTCTCTTAACATTGGCCTTGACATTAGACAGGTTGATGCCAAAAACGAGCGGCCTCAGCACTGAGCATTGAGGGACTCCAGTAGTGACTGGTCTGTTAGTGGAGGCAGACTCCCCTATCCTGACTTCTTGTGTCCTGTCTGTGAGCCAGCTGGCTGTCTAGCGGGTGACATAAGGGTTTATAGCTAATTCTGTGTGTTTGTTTACAATGCCGGAGTGGGGTATTGTGTTGAATGCATTGTCAGGGTCAAGGTATGCAGTATGTACCATTCTGCCCATGTCCATTGCTTTGTAGACCTTCTTGAAGAGGTCTGCTGGGTTGGGAAGGCTTAACCAGCTCCTGACGAAACCAAACTGGGTTGGATCCAGTGAACGAAGGTTTCATGTGTATTTGTTTATCATTTCCATGATAGTTCTTTCCCTGGCTTTGCATATAAGACTAGTCAGATTTATGGGTCTTTAGATACCTGGCTTGGTAGATGGCCTGCCCTTGTGCAGAGGCATAAGTTTCAGTTCTGCATTCACTTGACACAAAGCCTCTCTGGAGGCTATGTTTAAATAGTGATTTTAGTGGTCCTGATAGCCATGTTTAATGTTATTAAGGAGGTATCCTGGGATATTATCGGGCCCCATCAATACAGTGGTCTTCACCTTGGGGAATGCATTGAAGACCTGTTCCCTAGTGATTGATGGGGTGTTATGGTTGTAGATATTTCCTGATGGGTGTCTGGAGGGTAGAAGGGGGTAAAATTGCAGCTCAGTTTGTTGGCCAGTATATATGCTATATCTTCTGGCTCAGTGTAGGTGGCTCCATTTACAATTATTTTGGCACATTGTTGTTTATAGCTTTTGAGGCTGTGGAGGTTGGCATAGCTGAAGTAAATATCGTGGGAAGAAGTAGCCAGGGAATTGTTATGGCTAGGCTTGTATAAGCCCTAGGGCTGATAGCCTAGTACCAACCTATGAACCTATGAATCTGAACAATGTCTTGCGATTGTCCTTGGCCTGGTAGGCTGTTTTTACCTCAGTTTTGGCTTTGGCGGACTTGATTAGTCCCTTGAGTTGCTTGTTTAGATTGATGAGGGAGTTTTTACCTTTCTGGGTATTGCACTTCCTAATTTTTGCAATGATTTTTTTTTCTTTTGTTATACAAGCTGTTGATGTTGGGATGCTACCAGTGTAGCTTGTGTTTGTGTTTGTCCTATCCTTAGTTCGGGTAGGTACAGCTGTCTCTATCAAGCCATTAACATGATTGTACAGGGTTTCCATGAACAATTCTGCATTGGCAGCAGTGTTCTTAAGACTGGGGGGAAGGCCTTGAAATTTTGCCAGAGTGTCACTTAATGGTAAGAAGTTTGCAGTAGAATAATTCCTAAAAGTCCAGATTTTATTTTTATTTCAAAGTAGATGGCTTCATGATCTGACCTGACCAGTGGGGACATTACAATGGAGCAAGGAGCAACATTCTCTCATGTCTGTTCGGATCAGATCAAGGATGCTTGTGCCCCTAATGGGCATATGGACTAACTGGTCCAGGGTGATTGTGTTTGCAAATTCCAGGAATCTGTGGACCTGTATGTTTGGGTTGTGTATGATTCCCAGTTTATAGTGAGATAGTTAAAGTTGCCCATTAATGTGGTGCTGGATTGAAAGAGAGTATGTCCTATATGTTTAAATATGTGTTATGGTTTTCGTGGGTCATGGGGGGATCTGTAGCTTACAAGGATATGCTGTGGAACTTTGCTGACAATAATTATGATGTGGAGAAGCGGAAGAGTGACATACTGTTTGACCAGCCTTGAGGTGTGTTTGTTTTTGATGTAAGCTGAGACACCTCCACCTTTTGCCCCATCCTGTGCAGTAGTTTGTCTAAATGTGTGGAAAGCATTACAGCCTTGCACTCCCGGGTGTCTCAGTAACTACACAGAAGTCTACATTCTCCAAGATGAGGAGAGCTTGCAGGTAGTGGAGTTTCTTGATTAGAATTCTGGCATGGAGTATTAACATCTTTAGATTTTCTTGGATTGCTTTTGCTGTGAATGAAGGTTTATCATGTTGGCAATGCCTAAAAGGCAGTATGAGGGTGGACAAAGTTTTAGACAATATTCTAAAGCCTAGAGGGGACAGTTCTGTGGCAAAGCAGCATTATCTGTCAACTATATCCTTTCAAGCTGACAAATATTGTACTACCTTCAAATGACACCAAATACTAAGCCAGTAATTAAAGTGAATTATCTTCTGTTCATATTGTGGCATCATCCTTAAAGAAGGTAGAATACTGCTCAATGCTAGGCTCATACTGACCTGGGAAACACAGTTTGAGTGCTCCATCATGTCTCTCTTCATGTAGTTCAGGGAGATAGGTCTCAAGTCTTTTACACCCACATGGACTATGAGTCATACTGGTACTTGTGATTCAACGACCTGAGTACGTCTTGATTTGGCGGATCCTAGCCCCTGATAGGCAACTTTCCATGATGCTCTCCTTATGGAGCTTGGTGAGTATGACATCTGTATGTCTCATAATGGAGTCTCCTATGACCAAAATATTGGGTTTTGTGGTAGTTTGCCATATTGGTTTAGAAGCTGAGATGCAGTGAGATGTAGCTGTATGTAACATGGTGGGTGTGGTTTTGGTATAGTGCTTTTGAAGTTGCTGAGGATACTTATTGTAAGTGCAACATCTGGGAAGCCTCTGAAGTTTAAGACAATTACATTTAAGAGGCTTAGCATATGTGGGTCTATGTATCTGGTCTATACTATGTGTGATGAGTGGAACATGTGTGTTTCTGATAATCTGTTTAGTATTATAAGTGCTTGTACATGAGAGCCTTTTCTTCTGTGACATTATGTAACTACATCTCTCGCATAGCAGATTAGTTTGTTTAAGAATTAGATAGTTGTCAGTAAACATGAGACAATTACATCATAGCCTTAGGATGCCCATATCCACTAAACTGAGTGCAGACATAGTAAGAAAGTGCATATCCATGGCAACAGATCCATATGTGATCTACAGGAGAATGGTTGAAGAGGATTTTATAGCTGGTTAGCTTGAGTGCTGCAAGATTATAGACTATAATCAAGACTATCTTAGACAAAACTTGTGGGATGGTGCTCCTGAATACACAAACTAGTTGTTGTTTGCTTAGCTAAGTACTGAGGCAATTTCAGAGGTAGCTTTATATGGAAAAATTCAGTTATAAGTGCCTGTGTCAGTACAGGGCACTGCTAACTTCTGCTGAGCGATGTCAAGTCTCATAGATTGATAGGTTCATAGGTGTGTACTAGGCTAATGGCCCTGTGGGCTTTACAAGCCTAGCCCATAGGATTACCCTGGCATCATGCCACTCGACCTTAGTTCTCAGTGCCTCTGTTGAGTAAAGCCACTGGAGTGATCCCTAGGGTGAATTTTCTATTTCCCATCCACTCATCAAGATTTCTTTTGAAGAGGGCCAGTGAGGTGCTCTGCTTGACATGTATGGGAAGTCTGTTCCATAGCATGGGCAGTCTCTGGGTTATGAACCTATCCCTCCAGCATGTTCTGTTGATTGTGGTAATGAGGTTGAGGTCTCTGGAGCGTGTAGTGCATAGGGATTAGGATTTCTTTAGATGCAGCATTTCTAACAGAACTGGGTCAGACATAGCTTTGTAAGTCAAGCAGAGATCACCTCTAAGTAAGTGATACGAGACAGAGAATAGAAGTTTTTTTAGTCTGTCAAATGTTTAAGGGCTGGGATCCGCTTTGTGAGGTACTTTTGCGGCCTCTCCAGTTATTGCAGGTGTTTAGTGAGGTACATGTCAAATGGGGGCATTGTACTCAATGAGTGGCTTAATGAGGGAAGAGTAGAAGGGAGACAATGACCTCTTTCTTCTTGGATGCAAAACCCTTAGTAATGAGATGTGCCCCATAGAAGGACTTTCTGACCACAATGACAATGCGGTGGTCAAAGGTGTTCCCAGATCTCTTGTAATGCCTTTTGTGTTCAGTGGACTACCATCAATGTGGTAATTCATGGGAATCGGGTGTTTTCCAAAGGGGATGACGGCACATTTTTTGGCATTGAGCTTAAGGCCATGGTTCTGACGCCAGTCATTGGTCTCAGTGAGGCCTTTCTGTAGGATGTCAACATTACTTGGGGAGTTAATAATAGCTCACAACTTGCAATCATCTGCGAACTTTGTCAGCCAGAGTCCCTTCATGTTGGCATGGACTTCAGAGAAGTAGATACCAAACAGGAGAGGACCCAGGACCAAACCCTGTGGGACGCCACTCGTGACTAGTCATCAGTCTGACTTGGAGTCAGCTACTTTCACATTGTAGGTTCTACCTGTGTGCCAGTTTGCAACCCACCTAGTGATATAGGGGTTGATGCCTAGCTTAGTGAGTTTTTGTATTATTGAGGAGTGATATCACAGGCCTTGGCCAGATCAGTGTAGGCTGTATGAACCACCTTGCCTTCATCCACAGCTCTGGTGACTGACTCAAAGATGTTGACCGAGTTGAGCAGGCATGATCTACCCTTCACAAAACCAAACTGTGTGGGATCTAGGGTTTGGAGATCCTTATATCCTTGTTTATTAGGTCTATGATGATGCATTCCATAGCTTTGCATATCAGACTCTTCAGGCTAATGGGGCAGTAGTTCCCAGGCTGTGTAGTCGCTCCTCCTTTGTGGAGAGGGATGGCTGTAGCAGTGTGCCAATCGGTAGGGACAAAGCCTGATGTGAGGCTGTGATTGAACAGGGCACACAGGTGAAGTGCCAGTTCACTCTGTAGTTCTTGTAGAACACAGCCAGGGATATTGTCAGGTCCCATAGAAGCTGTATTCTTGGCCTTAGACAGTGCTGTTTTAACCTGTGAAGCAGTAATACTGGGTGCCTGGCAATCTACTGGCATTGTGAATGGTCCCCTGGGGGAGGAAAGGGGTAAAGTTGGCACTGAATCTGTCGGCCAGTATATTGGCAATATCTGTTGACTTGGTATAGGAGGTACCATTGTGCAGTAGCTCAGAGCAAATCTGGGTATTGCCATGGAGATTCTTTACATAACTATAGAATGCCTTGTGGTTGTCTTTACTATCTGCTGTAATTCTGTTTTCATAGCTAGCTTTAGAGGATTTGATGAGGGATCTCAACTTTTTGTTGAGGTTGATAAAGGAGTTTTTCCAGTCTTGGGACTTCACCTTATTCCACATCAGTTTCCTCCTCCTGTTGTAGAGTTTGTTTATGGCAGGGTACCACCAGATTGGCTTCTTTTTTTTGGAGGAGAGCATCTTGGTTCTGTTGGGTATGGCGAGATCCATGCATTTGTGTACGTTTTCGTACAGTGCATTGGTGTATGATTCGGCAGTCATGCAACTGATCTCCATTTGCATGGGTGCGTGAAGTTAGCCACTTCTGTTTTTAGGAGCCCAAAGTTAGTTTTGGAGAAGTTTTTCATGGTGGTTACCTTTGCGGGGGGATGTGGATTTCCAAGGTGATTAGTTTGTGGTCGGATCTAACCAGGGAGGAGTTGACTACTGGTGTAGAGCAACGGTCGCCCATGTTAGTAATGACCAGGTCAAGGATGTTGCTACCTCTAGTGGGGGTAAGAATGAGCTGGTCCAGGGCATTGGAGTTAATGAATTCCAAGAAACGTTGGGCAAGTGCATTGGTACATGAGTAGTTTTCCCAGTTAATGGAGGAGTAGTTGAAGTCGCCCAGTATGAGAGTGTTAGGTTGGACCCTAATATTCTCCAGGGTGCATAGGAATGTGGAGTGTGAGTCTTGGGACATTGTTGGGACCTATTGCAGGCTACGACCTGAATTGCTGTCTTACCCAATTTTAGCTGCACCTGAAGTATCTCAGATACGTTATGTTGGGATACTAGTCTGGAGGTGTGTGCATCCTTTATGAATATGGAAACACCACCGCCTTTGGAGATTCGGTCCAAGTTCTGGGGCCGAAAGGTGTGGAATGAGTTATAGCCTGGTAGTGCAGGGGTGCTTTCTGCTGCTTTGAATCAGGTCTCTGTTACAGCACAAATGTCGATATACTCCATTTTAAGGAGTGCTTCGAACAAGTGCATTTTGAGATTTAGACTTCTAGCGTTGAGCAGCATGACCCTCGGATTGCATTTGTTTGTAGCTGTTATGGTGGTAATTTGGTCTTTGGAACACGGCCTAAAAAAGGCACTGTAGGGGTGGCAAGAGCCTTGGCCAGTATTCGGAAGCCCAGGGGTGACAGATGCAGGCCATCTCTGGCAAAGCATCGAGGTCTATCAATCGTGTCATCCCAGGCAGATACTGGATCCCCTTAGAATGACTCCAGAAACTTAGCCAGTTGTTGAAATCAATCATTTTCTCCTTGTACAGTGGTATCATTTTGGGTGATGGTAGGATGCTGCTCAGGGCTAGGGTCATACCCGCCTGAGCTACATAATCCGAGAGCTCCTCCATGTCTCTTTTCATGTAGTCCAGGGAGGTACATCTCAGGTCATTCACACCCACATGTACAATGACAGAGTCATATTTGTACCTGTTGTTGAGGGACCTGAGTGTGTTATGTGGCTGATCCTGGCACCTGACAGGCAGCTGCTACTTTTTCCTTATTCAACCTAGTGAGTGGGACATCAGTGTGCCTCACTATTGAGTCACCTATGACTAATGTGTTGGGCATGCTGTTTTTACCTTAGGGGTTTTGGTTGAGTTACATGCTGTTTAGGAGAGTTATGTGTCTCGTGATTAGTGCTGTGTTGTGGTGGTCGAGTGTGTTTCTGCCTTGGAGGTCTCTGCTGTTTGGGTAGATTTTTATTGAGAGCCTCCGTGAAGGTGGGTGTGCGGTTTCTGTCTTTATGTGAAGGCAGTGCTGGTGTGTGTTCTGGAGGGCTATATGTTCCATGTGATGTGTTGCAGGTGTTGATCTTCTCCTCTTCACCAGCTATTCCGGTCTTGGCTGGAGAGTGCGTGGCTTCCATTTTGGATATATAAGTGCATCTCTCTCAAGTCTGAGTGTTGGAAGGTAAGAAGAGAGGTTTATCAGTGTACATGAGTCAGTTGCTACATTGCTTCAGGATGCCCAAGTTCACCAGGTTAATAGGAGAATGCACAGTGAACTGACCTTCAGACATTCCTGGAGGGGTGGGCATTAAAAATGGGATTCCTTATACAGGCTCAGAAATCAGTAAACAAGCAAAATTGTCCTCTGGCAAATCACAGTAAGCACAGTCTAAGGTTTCTTCACTGATTTTTAACACAGAATGAGACCAGGCTTTTCTCCATTGCCACTTTAGTGCACACCTAGTCTTTCTAATTTTAAATCACTAAAAAAGCCTGGAAGTGCAGTAAATAATCAACTTAAACAGTAATCCAAGCTGAAAGTGCAGTAAATAATTGACTTACACAGTAACGCAAGCAACATTGGTAGGAATGCAGAATTCAACAGTTTAAATGCAGTGGCAAAAACAACAGCACGCTAAAATGATTTAAAGAGCACTTTCCTTCTTCTCTCACCAGAAGCAAAATAGTAACATTAGTCTCAAGTTGCTTCCTGGGAAATTTAGTACATTTGTTGTAGTCTTTTCTTAACAGGTATTCTAGGTAGAACCTACAGTAGCTGGATGCAACAGAGAGGCAAGCTTCACAAAGGCCCTGAAGAGGTTCTCAACAACCAGACTCCTCAGTAAAATCCCATACACATTGCCCTATCAGAGACCAACAGGAACCAGTGTCCCTCTGCTCCTTCTGTCACCAGGAGCAAATCAGTAAAATTAATCCTAAGATGGCTCCTAAGAAGCAATTTTTAGGCTTTCCATTGATTGGTCATCTATAGGAATGGTAGGAAATAGTGTCCCTCTGCCCCTTCTATCATCAGGAGCAAATCAGAAGGAATAATTCCAAACTGATTCTAGAGAAGCAGTTCATAGGCTCACTAGTAAGTGGTAGCCTGATTCCAGATTTTCCAGATTTTAAAAGTAAGATGGAAGGAAGGAAGGATTAATACTTTGAAATTTGCAGTGTTTACCAAGTGGGATGGTATGAAACAGAAGATACCTCACACTTTAAGACCCTAAGAGGAGGGCTTTTCTAGCTGATCACTTAGTGCCCAGCAGAATGAGCAGATAAGGTGAGACTAGGAGTAGAGTCCAAAGTCAAATTTGTATTAGGGTTGGGGACCTCAAACTCCACCAAGTTTAAAAGCACGACAGTGGCAATTGCTGTCAGACAACAGCAGTAGTCACACAGTACTTCAGCTAAATAATTATGCAGCTAAATAATTATCTTATTTCTCAGCTCCATGGATTCCTTTTCATTCAGTGAATGGAAAAGGAATTATTTTCTAATTGACCGTAGCCAAGAAGTTTTAAAATACTAAGAAGAAAAAACTTTTGAGGTAAAGCAAAATTTAAAGTAATACAAATTGTAATATAAGAGCAAAAAATTGAAGTATCCAAAACTTAAAATTAATAAATCCAGTCCAAAATCAAATGCCATTGGACAACAGAAGTAGTCACACAAAAGTTCAGCTAAATAATAACGCTCAGCTAAGGTTGCAGCTATTCCTAGCTTAATAGCATAAGTGAAACTCTTGTACACCAAGAAATCCTGGTGTTCAGAATATATGAACACCATGCCACTTAGAAATGAATTTATACATGTCATGTCTAAGTTGACCAGATGGCTTAATGTTTAAGGTCTTCACCTCCCATACACAAGGTACAAAGTTCGATCCTGACCTCCAGTTAAAGCCAGTTTAGAGTTTGCATGTTCTGCCTGTGGCTCCTTGGGTTTCTCCCATGTTCAAAAAACATGCTGGGTGTTTCCATCTTAAACTCACCAATGAATGGAGCTTTGGTCAGCAGCAGCACAGACTCTACATGGTGCCCTATAGTGGGCAGAGTTGTACAGACCAACCGCTTTGGGCATCTACTGTGGTGCGCAGTATCCTCAAGATAGGAGAACAAGGATCATAGACTGTGTGCTGTGGCAGGGCTAGCCACTCGACGGTGTAAAATATGGCTCTAGGTGATTCGGTCATGTTGACTAATGACGCCAAAAATGGGCATGAGTAGTTACCGGTGATAAGTGGGTTGAGGACCCGGCCTACTCTGACCCACACCAGGGACCCTTGCTAATGGTGGGAAGGATATATGTGTCCCTCTTGGCCAGTGTGTGCCTGCCATAAAGCCCAGCAGCCTGCCCTGGGTCAGTAAACTACTTGCTAGCTGGTGTCTAGTTGCCCAGCCTGCGTAACCTGGGATAGCTGTGTTGAGCAAAAGCTGGACGTAAAACCAATGAACCTACTTAACATGAACTGAGAATTGCTACGCTTAATAGAGGATGTTAAGTTGTCAATCTTGCCTTCATTCTTGCTGGATGGGTTCGGAGCCGATCCTTGGCTCCGACTCGGCACTTGCTAAGCTCAAGAGTCACTTCCACCAGTTCGAGGCAGCCCCATATCCCATGATGCAAGGCAGAGATTACCTAGATCTCGTTTGCCGCTTCGCTCATGAGGTAACTTTTTACCAGCTCCTGGTAAGTGAATTTTTCTACCTTTTTTTCTGAGACTTTAGTCCACCCCAGTACTTTATATTTATATATATATTACTTTGTTAACTTCCCGATTCACTTAGCCCTATTCCCGTTAGTGTCCCATTCCCTTTATTCATATTTTTGCTAGTCGGGCCTTAGGTCTTTACCCCTCCTATATTTTTCCTGTCAGGGTTTGTTTGGGTGTGTCTGTGTGTTTTTTCCCTGTACTTGGTTTTGTTAATCTAGTTTAATTTTTGGACTGACTGTGTAGTGTGTGTGTGATTAGGTACTCAGTCATGTCTAAAGAGGCTAGGGTCTCAGGCTTCAAGAAGTGTGACTCGTGCTGTCAGAAGATGTCTCTGACAGACGGTCACACTTCTTGTATTTATTGCCTGGGACCTTTACACCTGCAGGACTCCTGTGCTATTTGCCACTCCTTCAGCCAGAGAGTCCTGCAGGAACGCAGAAATAAACTTATTCTCAGGGGCTTATTAAAGCCTGAGAGCTCCCTGGCTAAGTCCGGCTCGGGGAAGCCCTCAAAGCCTCCCAAGGCCCAAGCTTCAGTGTCCAAGCCTTCAGCCTTGGCTCCGACTCCCTCGGAGTCGAGATCGGCTCCGGCTGGAGCAGATCCTTCCTTCTCTAAAGGTTCGGTATCGGCGCCGATCGGCACCGATACTCTTGCTTCCATGCCTGTGCACACATCTCTGACCCAGCTCGGAGCCGACAAGTTGTCGGCTCCAACTGGAACCGAAGGTTCTTCGGCTCCGATGGCTCCGTCGAGAAAGAGATCCAGATCTCCGTCGCTGGAGTCTATTAATTCGGCTCCAGCCTCTCCCTTACTTTCGGAGCGGAGCCATCGGAGCCGATCCTCAAGGTCTTCCAGACTCTCAGACCATGACTTGGAGAGAGTGGTGAGTAGACTTTTGAAATCACAGGCACTGGCCCAGATACTTCATAGCCCGTCTCAGCAGACGACCACTATTCCACACCCTCCAGAAATTTCTCCTTCGACTCTCCTTCAGAGCTCGGAGCCGGAGCTTATTGGAACTGTGACTGTTGGTGCTTCGGAGCCGATACCACTCCTTTCGGCTCCGTCGTCTTCGACTCCTATCTCCTCCTTGAGACTGTCCTTGGAGGGATCCGGTCGTCGGGCTTCCCTTGTCGGTTCCGAGGGGGTGAGTGGCATCGGACCCTTGTCCGACCCCGTTCTCCCCCTCGGAGCTTCGGCTTTGGTAAGCTCGGCACCGACATCTGCTTCGGAGCCTTCCCTTTTGGTGGGGCCAGGGATTCCTGTTTCCTCGGAGCGGGAGCTCTCGGTCCTCCATGGGAGGGGAGCCTTCGAGGTGATGAGGAGTGTACTAGCCCCCGCGCTGAGTCAACAGTCGGTCCTTTAGCTCCTCCCTCTTCAGTGCCTGTAGATATCTCTTCCCACTCTCTTGCTCCCGGACCCAGAGATCCATCGCCCCAGGTTTCCCCATTGGGAATACCTTCCTCTTCCGAGGATTCTCCTGATCCTTCAGGGGAACCCCCGCGTAACAGGACTTGCAAGAGGAAGCATTTAGACTCCCCTGAGTCTACGACATCAGATACCGACTTAGATGAGTCGGAGGGGTCCCCAAGATCCCCCTCTGAGGATGTCTCCTTTTCAGACATTCTTGAAATCCTGAAACAGAGGGGGAACTGGCCCTCCATTAACCCCTCCGATGATGAGTCGATATACGTGGAGGCTTTTGGATCTCGACCCTCCACTTCCTGGGTTTCTCCGCCTTTCAACCCCCTCATGGACGTGATAGCTTGAAAGGCGTGGGCATCTCCTGATTCTGTGGAACCAGTCCCCAGGAGGCCTTCTAAATTTATCACGGCCCCCACTGAAAAACAGTTTCTCACCAAAGGTGTCCCGGTTGATGCCATGGTGGTGGCGGCCGCCACCAAAAAGGAACTTGCAGATCCTTCCGTACTGGTCCATCCTCCTAACAAGGAGTCTAGGACCATGGACAGGTATGGTAAGCGGATGTTTTCCTCAGCGACCTTTGCTATGCGTTCGCTGAATTATCTGTGTCACTTCACCCAACTTCAAAGAGATATCCTCAAGGAATTGGGTGAGGTGGTACAGGATCCATCAGCTGCTGGGGCTCAAGAGAAGATTGCCTCTCAGCTGGGAATCCTAAATTCCATAACTAACTTCTCCATGCGGCTCATTTTTTATGCAGCCGATGGAGCGAGTAGAGCTGCAGGCACAGGAGTGGCTCTTAGACGTCAGTCCTGGATGCGACTTTGCAATTTTGCAGACCCCTTTAAGGCGTCCTTCACAAACTCTCCCTTCGATGGGACAACTTTGTTTGGACCTCAGGTGAAGGACACTTTGACCAAGTGCAAGCAAGACGGCAAGACTCTTTCTGCCGTAGGAGTCCGTTTCTCCACCCCTTCAAGGCCTTACCCCAAAGGTCAGAAGGGAGGGAAAATGTGGTTCCGAAAATCTCAAGGAGTCACGCCTGACGCACGTGGTCAGTTTACCCCCAGAGGCAGAGGGGGTAATAACAACAGACGCCCTAGGGGCAGAGGGGGTCCGCAGAACCAGGGCAGCAGAGAGCCTCTCTCTGACAAGCCCTTCCAGCATCCCTGAGGTGTTGCCCGACTGCCCACCCTTGGAGGCAGTCGGGGGGAGATTGTCACTGTACCCAGAAACCTGGCTTTCCCTTTCTCAAGACAAATGGGTACAGTCGATCATATCCGAGGGTTACAAAATACCTTTCGAGAAAAGCCCCTTCCCTCAAAAAGGATCCCTTCCAGACGTTCCACCCGGTCTAAAGGAAATTGCAAAGCTAGAGGTTTCAAAACTTCTAGAGAAAAGGGCCATCCAGCCAGTTCCAGCAGGCCATTTAGAATCCGGAATCTACTCAAGGTTCTTTTGGTCCCCAAAAAGACGGGAGACTGGAGACCAATATTAGACCTCAGCAGACTAAACAAGTCTGTCAAAAAGACGAGTTTTCGGATGGTCACACTTCAATCGATTTTGCCCTTTCTGGACAAAGACAACTGGATGTGCTCTATAGACCTTCAGGATGCGTACTATCACATAAAAATCCACAGACGCTCCAGAAGGTTTCTCCGTTTTCGGCTGGGGACCAGTCATTTTCAATTCAGAGCCCTGCCCTTTGGTCTCACCACAGCCCCAGGAGTGTTCACCAAATGCATGGCAGTGGTCACGGCTCACCTGAGACGTCAGGGATTCCAGGTGTTTCCGTACCTAGACGACTGGCTCCTCACAGCCACCACCAGGCATCAACTTCTCCAGGCCAGGGATTACACTCTACGTCTCTGCAGCCAGTTAGGGATTTCTGTCAACTTCGAAAAGTCTTCCTTATCGCCTTGCCAATCTATTACCTTTATAGGCGCAGATCTAGACACTACTCGGATGTCAGCAAATCTAACAAATCAAAGAATCCTGGATATCCAAAATCATGTTCGGATCATCCTATTCAGCAAAAAGGTACAAGCCAGGTTGGTCCTGAAAGTGTTAGGCCTAATGGCAGCTGCCATCACACTTCTTCCTCTGGCCCGTTTTTACATGCGTCTCCTACAGTGGATGTTGTTTACCCAATGGTCCTTCCAGCAGTTGCCCATACGTCACAAGATCCTTGTCACACAGATCTGCAAGAGCCACCTATCCTGGTGGATTTCTTCCCCCCTAGTCCATCAGGGCAGACCATTTGTCCCCCCGGCCCCGGTAGCCACGGTCACTTCAGATGCCTCCCTGATCGGGTGGGGGGGGGGCATTATCAGGGCAGGATGGTCCATGGCACGTGGCAACCGTTCGAATACCACCTGCATATAAATGTCCTAGAGATGAGAGCCGTGCTTTTAACGTTGCAAGCCCTCAACGACTTTCTTCCTTTAGGAACTATCGCAGTTCACACGGACAACATGTCCGTAGTATGGTATATCAACAAACAGGGCGGGACCAAGTCCTATCCTCTGTGTCGAGAAGCTGTCAGACTTTGGCAATGGGCGATCTCCTCTCAGCGGTTTCTGATAGCAACGCATATCCCCGGGAAAACCAACATCATAGCGGACAGGTTGAGCAGAGCTATACTCATGCCTCACGAGTGGTCTCTCAAACAATCTATAGCGGAAAAGATTTTTCAGAAGTGGGGCCCTCCTTGCTGCGACCTTTTTGCTACACCCCAAAACAGCAAATGCCCAGACTTCTTCTCTCTCTTTCCACTTTCAGGCCATCCCCCCAGAGACGCTCTAACCCAGGATTGGCCCCGGGGACTTCTTTATGCTTTTCCGTTGATTCCTCAAGTGCTTCAGAAAGCTACCGACTTGAGAGCCAAGCTGATTCTCATTGCTCCTTACTGGCCTCGACAAATTTGGTTCCCGTTCCTTCATCAACATCTCTTAGTGCAGCCTTGGCATCTGGACCCAGTTCTAGATCTTCTGACCCACCAGTCGGGTAAACTGCACCGGTCCATTCGTTCCCTCAACCTCACTGCTTGGTTGCTCCACTTCCTTCCTTAGCCAGGCTTCCTATGATCTCTAATCTCGTTAGGGATATCATAGTAGCTTCTCTAAAGTCCTCTACCAGAAGGATTTACTCTAGCAAATGGCAACGTTTTTCCTTTTGGGCAAGGTCTAAGAACATAGATCCCTTTACTGCCCCATATTCAGTCAGTTTTGGACTTCCTAGCTGAAATTTTTCACTCTGGTTCTTCTTCTTCCACAGTTAAAGTCCAGCTGGCAGCAATCTCGAATTTTCATGTCGGATTTGCAGACCAGAACATTATGTCTCACAAACTTTGCAAAGCCTTTCTCAGAGGGATCTTCCTACTTAAACCCCCTGTTAGGGATCCTCCACCACAGTGGGATCTAAATTTAGTGCTGGCATCCTTAATACTTCCCCCCTTTTGAACCGGCTGCTACATGCTCGTTAAAATTTCTCTCTTGGAAGACACTCTTTCTAGTCGCTATTACTTTGGCTAGAAGGGTGTCTGAACTTCATGCTCTCTGTGTTCGTCCCCCTTACTTGGTCTTCCACAAGGATAGAGTATCTTTGAGAACTAATCTGTCCTTTTTGCCCAAGATTGCTTCTAAGACAAATTTAAATCAATCTATTGATCTTCCAGTATTTTTTCCCAATTATTCTGACAGGGCGGAACAAAAATTGCATTGCCTAGATGTTCATTGCCAACTCAGATATTACTTGGACAGAACAAAGCAATCTAGAAAGTCTGATCAGCTTTTTCTTTTTTATGCTGAAAATAAGAAAGGTCTCCCTGTTTCTGAGGTGACCTTATCCAGATGGCTGTCTTCCACTATTTCTTATATTTATCAGCTTAGGGGCAAACAGCTGATCTCAGTACCAAAAGCACATTCTACCAGAGGCCTAGCCACATCTACAGCCTTTCAGGCTAGACTACCCTTAGACACTATTTGTGCAGCAGCGACTTGGGCCACTCCTCATACCTTCGTCTCACATTACAAATTGGATTTGGCCTCCAGTGACAGGGCGAGTTTTGGTTCCACAGTTCTCAAGAGTCTGTTCCATTGAGCCACCCAGGATAGAGGTGCTAGGACGGGTCCCATCCAGCAAGAATGAAGCGAGATTGACAACTTAACATTTAGAAGTTATGTACCTACCATAACGTTCCATGTTAGTTGTCTTCTCTCTCTTCTTTCTTAAGCCCTCCCTCCTGTCCCCTAGCCTGGACAGACCTTGAACTATCCTCTTCTCTGGGAGAATTCTCCCTTGGACACCAGTTAGCTCTGCACTTAGTTACCTGGGTTCCCCTTACAGTTTTTTCTCGGGTTAGTTGTTGTTCTTCCCTTGGGGGAAGATAGTAGGTATTTTTTCCTCTAGCTACCAAACGAGATCTGGGTAATCTCCGCCTTGCATCATGGGATATGGGGCTGCCTCGAGCTGGTGGAAGTGACTCTTGAGCTTAGCAAGTGCCGAGTCGGAGCCGAGGATCGGCTCCGAACCCATCCAGCAAGAAAGAAGGCGAGAGAAGACAACTAACATGGAATGTTATGGTAGGTACATAACTTCTAATTCACTGACAGGATGCAGCTTGGAAGTGGATGACATGACAATACGGAGGAGGCTGGACATCCTATGTATCCAAGAGACAAGATGGAAGGGCAGTGCAGCAAAGCCACTTGGCTTGGGATCCAGACTCTACTACTCAGGTGGGTGACAGGCTAGAAATGGTGTAGGAAGTGTGGTGAGAGAGAGGCTTTAGAAGGCAGTGAGGATATCATCAGAATTGATGACAGTCTGATGGCAATCAGACTTCAATGTAATGATAGGGCAGTATTCATAATCTCAGCCTATGCCCCACAGCAGGGTTGTGATAGTGATGAAAAGAGTGCATTTGATGTTGTTAATCTTCGTTCTTTCCTGACTGAAGGGTTATTGGTTCCGTCCTCGGAACTGAGCCGGCCTTATATCAAGCTCGCGTCAGCCAAAGACTCTTGAGCCAAGATCCTACCCAGAATGCTCTGCTCCCTGTTACCTCAGATCTCATTTGCCACGTTGCTGTACAGCCGTTTCAAGCCACTCTCTCTCAGCTAAGTGAATAATTTTTTTGAAAGTTTATATATTATTACTTTAAAAGTTTTCAGTCAGTTACTATTACTATACTGCTACCCTATCGTATCTTTAAGACTCACTCCCTATAGTTTCTTTCCCTTTATTACCCTTTTTCTTACCTTTGAGGTAATTCTTCATTACCATTGTGGTAATCCTTCCTTTCTGTCTTCTTACCCTTCTGGGTAGCCTTCTTAACTCTTTGGTACTGTTGCTCTTCTCCACATCATTATGTCGGACAAGAAAAGTAGTGTTGGTTTCAAACAGTGTAAGGATTGTGGCCATAAGTTACCACTTTCTGATGGCCATGATTTATGTGTCTATTGCTTGAATGTCTCCCACCTTGCAATGGATACCCCGTGTGGGATTTGTAGAAATGTTTTGACCAGGACTCTCAATGAAAGAAAGAACAAGTTAATCCTGAAAGGTCTCCTCAAAACTCCTTTCTGTGAGGCTGTCTCTGGGTCGGAGGGCTCACCCCCTCCTGCTAAACCCCGTAAGAGGCGTTCTTCCTCTATTTCCTTGAGGTTGCTTACTTCATCTCCCCCTGGAGATCGCAGGGAGTTGACTCATAAGAACGTAAAAATTTCTAGTCCGGAGCGGCCACCTGTGACCCTTTCTGCTCCAGGCTCAGCACTGCCCCAGTTGATTCTTGTTTCAGCTAGGTACTCTTTATCGCCACTGGCATTGGAGTTCACTGTGCAGACACTTATGGCTCTGACAGTTTTGTTGCAGCCTTTACCGGCACCGTTTCTGCAGGTACAGTCTCCTTTGGCCGCGAGTTTGACGATAATGTCCTCTATGGTGCAGACACCTTTGGCACCGACATGCTCTTCGGTGCAGTCCTTTTCGGCACCATTATTACCGGTGCAGAGACCTTCATCGACGGCACCGTACTCATCTGTGCAGACACTTGCCTTTACGGTGCAGACACCTTCGACTTCTATGGTGCTGCCTTCATTGGCACAGGCTACCTCAACACCATTCTCCTCGGTGAAGACACCCTCTGTTTTGGGCTCTGCACCACTCGAACTAGCAAGGACCAAGTACTCTCCTTCTTTGGATCACTTTGTTGGTAGCCAATATAGCCCTTTTCTAGAAAGGCCAGAATCATCTTCAGGTTTCTCTATGAAGTTGACCAGGAGCTTCTCTGAACAAGATGTGTTGCGGCTTGTTGACCGGTTGCTTGTGACCAGGGGTCTCTCTCAACCGTCTAAAGCTATGTTCCCTTTTTCAGGTAAACGTATTTCTCCTTAGACTCCAACATACACTCCTCCTTCAACTTCCACGAAAGCATCGAAGCCCTATCCTCTGACAGCAGCTTCCCTCCCTCTGACCCCTATAGTGGACCTCACTTTGGAGCTGAAGTCATCCTTGTGGCCCTCGATGCACTAGGCATCGGGCTCCTCTCAGGCTAGTGGCTGTGCCGTGGGGGAGGGCATTCTTGGTTCCATGGTGATTTTTTCTATGGCACCCCCCCAGGAATCCTCCATCCCTCACACTCCACAGCCCTCCTGAGACTCCTGGTCTGGGGGTCGGCTCGTCAGAACAGGGTGTGACCCCGGTTCTGAAGTTGTCGTGCTCGGTTCCGGGCTGCCATCCCTCTTTGGGCGGCCCAGCCTTCCAGGCCATGGAGAGGGCACTAGCCTCTGCTGGCAAACCCCCATGTCGAAGTCCTCTCCCCCTCTCTGTCGCAACTGTCACAAGCCACAACCACCGGACATCGAGCACAAGGGCCTCAGGTTTCTCCCCCTCAGGAGACCCCCTTTTTGCAGTCTTCCCCAGAACGCCCCACTGAGGAAGTACCTTGCAAGTTTTCATGCAAGAAGAAGCACATGGACTCAACTGAAAAGTCTTTAACTGAAGATATGGAATTTGATGACGGGGAAGGGTCCCCACGGTCACCCTCTGATAAGGTGTCCTTTGGTGACATCCTCAAGATCCTAAGACAGCGGGGTGACTGGAAATCATCCAATCCTTCCTCAGAGGAATCCGTTTTCCTGCAGGCATTTCGTCCTGGCCCCCTACCTCCTGGGCTACCCTGCCGCCCGATGAGCTTGTCCAGCTCATCGTCCAGCGTGCATAAAAGGCTCTTGACACCCTGGAAGCTATACTGTGGAGGCCTGACAAGATCTTATCTCCCCCAGCTGAGTATCCCCATTGGTCAAAAGGTTTTCCAGTAGATGCCGTGGTGGTGGTGGCTGCAACCACGAAAGACTTGGCAGAAGAGAGCCAGACTGTCCATCTGCCCAACAAGGAGTCCCGGGCGATAGACAGACTCGGGAAGCATGTGTTTGCTTCATCAACCTTCACCGTAAGGTCCTTGAACTATTTGGCACACTTTACAAGGCTCCAGAGGGATCTTATCAACCAACTCCCTGAAACCTTGGCAGGAGCTGTTTCTGTTGAGGTCCATGACAACGTTGCTTCTCAGATAGCGACCCTAGAATCCATATCCAGTTTCTCCATGTGTCTTATTTCACACACAACGGAAGGAGTCGTTAGAGCGGCAGGCACAGGTATAGTCACGAGACGACATGCCTGCATGCACCTTTGCAATTTTGCTGACTCCTTTAAGTCTTCCTTTATGAATGCCTCCATTGAGGCCGCTTCTTTGTTTGGCCCTAAAGTTAAAGATACGCTGGCAAGCTGTGAACAAGATGGCAAGAACTTGTCTGCCATTGGTGTCAGACACTCCACTCAACGGTTCTACTCCAGAAATAAGTGGAGTGGGAAGATATGGCACAGAAAATCACAGGGCTCTTTCCGTGATGCACATGCCAAGTTCTCCCCTAGAGGCAGTGGGGGAAACTCCAATGGAAGACACCCCTTTTGGGGCAGAGGAGGTCCACGAAACTGGAGTTCCAAAGATTCTTTCTCTGGCCAACCCTATCAGCGCTCCTGAAGCGTTGCCTGACTGCTTACCTCTGGAAGCGGTCGGCGGTCGTTTTTCCTTGTACCCCACTGCCTGGTGAAACATAACCTTAGACTCTTGGGTACAATGGATAATATCCAGAGGCTACCGCATCCCCTTTCATCTCTGTCCAACCTCATCCAGAGACTTAGCCGACATTCCACCCAGTCAAAGAGAAGCAGCAGAACATGAAATCCGAAAGCTGCTACAAAAAAGAGTCATCCAAATGGTCCCCCCAGACCAGATAGGATCTGTTTTTTACTCAAGGTTCTTTTTGGTGCCGAAAAAGACAGGGGACTGGAGACCAATTCTGGATCTCAGCACACTGAACAAATTTGTAAAAACAGAGAAATTCCGGATGGTCACGGTTCAGTCTATCCTTCCTCTTCTGGAAGAAGATGATTGGATGTGCTCTGTAAATCTTCAAGAGGCGTATTACCATATCAAAATAGACAAGCGCACAAGAAGATACCTCTGCTTCCGCATAGGAGCCAGTCACTACCAATTGTGAGCACTGCCCTTCGGTCTCTCTACAGCCCCCAGAGTGTTCATCAAATGCATGGCAGTGATCATCGCTCACCTGCGACTTCAAGGATTCCAGGCATTTCCATATCTAGACCATTGGTTCCTCACTACCCCCACCAAGCGCCTACTGGAAGAAGCCCTAGACTACACTCTCCTCACAGCACAATGCCTGGGAGTCACTATAAACTGGGAGAAGTCCAACACGACCCCAGCACAGTCTTTAGAATTCATCGGGGTACTGTTGGACACGAGGAATTGCACAGCATCTCTTCCGGATCACAGACTTTAAAGAATAAGACAACAGGTTGCTGCTCTTTCACCACAAATCTTCCGCTTAGTCCATACTCCAACTCTTGGGGTCAGTGGCAGCCTCGATCACCATTGTTCCTCTGGCCAGATTCCACATGAGACTTCTCTCTCTACAACACCCTTTGTCTTTTTAGATAAGTGTAACTCAGAGATGCAAGCAAGATTTGCTCTGGTGGACATCTCAAAACTCCCAACAATGGTCTCGCCCCTTCAGCCCCCATCAACCAAAAGCCGCGGTGACCACAGACACCTCCCTGATGGGATGGGGGCCTATGTCAGGGAAACTTGGTCCAAGGTAGCTAGTCGGAGACAGAGGCCCTTTTGCTTATCAGTGTCCTGGAACTGAGGGTGGTGCTACAATTGTTGCAAGCATTCCATTCCATCCTTCCATCAGGGACTATTGCAATCCAATCAGACAACATGTCAGTGGTCTGGTACATCAGCAAGCAAGGGGGCACCAGATCTTATCCATTATGCTGAGAGGCCTTGAGAATATGGCAATGGGCGATAGCTTCCAACTGCTTTCTAATTGCAATGCACATTCCCGGGAGCTCCAGCGTGATAGTGGACAAGTTGAACAGGTGCATTCTACAGCCTCACGAGTGGTCCCTCCACGAGTCACTCACGAGTGGTGATAGCGGCAAAATTTTCAACTGCTGGGGTCAGCCTTGCTGCAACCTATTCACCTCCCCAACCAACTACAAGTGCAGCAACTATTTTGCCCTGATCCCCCCTTGGGGACAGTCACCGAGAGATGCTCTAGTCCACGCTTGGCCCTCTGATCTACTTTATGCTTATCCTCCTCTCCCCTCATCTTTCAATTTCTGAAGAAAGCACAGCAGTTGAAAAGCACAGTGATCCTCATTGCTCCATATTGGCCTCGACAAGTCTTGTTCCCCTTCCTCTGGCCTCACCTGCTAGATCGACCATGGATCCTCAATCCATCCCCAATGTTGATCTCTCATCTGCAGGGTCTGACTCATCCCAATCTAACACCCCTGAAGCTGACAGCTTGGTTTCCCCACTTCCAGTGATTACCAGGCAAGATAACCTCTCGTCCCCAGTGCAATATTCTTATCGCATGTCATAAATCGTCCACCAGACTAATCTATCTCAGTAAATGGAAAAGGTTTTCTGTATGGGCAGTGAATAAACAATTAGACCTCTTGTTAGCTCCAGTTTCGCTGGTTCTGGATTACTTATCACATCTTTTCCACTCTGGGGTGTCTGCCTCTACTACTCATGTTCATTTAGATGCCATTTTCAAATTTCCACATTGGTCTTCAGGATTCTTCACTCATATCACATAGAATCTGTAAAACTTTCTTGAAGGGGGTTCTTCACCTAAAACCTCCCTTTAGAAAACCAATGCAACCTTGGGATTTGGCATTGGTCCTACAAGCCCTAACAGCTCCCTCCTTTGAACCTGCGTCTTCATGTGATTTAAAACACCTCTCTTCTGGTTGGAATCACATCGGCCAGATGTTTGTCAGAACTTCAAGCCTTATGCATCAAATGTCCCTACTTTATCTTCCATAAGAATAGAGTATCACTGAGAACTAATTCTTCCTTTTTACCAAAAGTGGTGTCAGAGCGGTCTGTCAGCCAGTCTATTGACCTTCCAGTATTTTTTCCTAATCATTCTAACAAGGGAGAGTATTGGCTGCAGTCCCTGGATGTTCATAGGCAAATACGATTCTGTCTGGACAGAACAAAATATACCCGTAAATCAGACCAACTATTTCTGGCCTTTTCTGGACCAAGACTTGGTCATCCTGTCTCAAAAGTTACATTGATGGCGTCATGGTTGAGAAATTGCATTACCTTGATGGCGTCATGGTTGAGAAATTGCATTACCTTTATCTACAACAAGAACAATATCACCTTGCCTCACAAAGTGAAAGTACATTCTACAAGGTCTATAGCAACTTCAGCAGTTTTCCATGCTAGGGCTTCCCTCAATGATATTTGCTCAGCTGAGACTTGGGCCAAACCTCATACTTTTATCCTTCATTACAAATTGGATTTGGTCTCCAGAGGTAGTGCTTCTTTTGGCTCCATGGTGCTCAGGAATGCCCTTCCATGAGGGCCACCCGGGGATACAGGTAGCTGGGGACTCTGTCCCATCAGTAAGGAATGAACGAAGATTAACAACATCAGATAAACAAGTTATGTCTTACCATAACGTTCCATCTGTGTTGCTGATCTACATTCATTCATTACTCCCCACCCTCCATCCCCCTCTGGAGGTTCCTTGTTGATCTCATATACTCCTTTATTGTAGATCTTTTATGACCAGAGGTAGCCTCTACTTTTGTCTATCAACTTGCAAACTTGATCTGAGGTAACAGGGAGCCGAGCATTCTGGGTAGGATCTTGGCTCGAGAGTTTTTGGCTGACACAAACTTGATATAAGGCTGGCTTGGTTCCGAGGACAGAGCTGATAACCCATCAGTAATGAATGAATGAAGATCAACAACACAGATCGTTATGGCAAGACATAACTTCTTTATTCAGACAGCAGTTGCAAGACCTACTAGATAAAGCAGGACAACATGAATTGGTGTTGATAATGGGTGACTTGAATGCACATATTGGGACAGACAGAACAGGATATGAGGACTGCCTGGGTCCACATGGGTGAGGTAACAGGAATAAAGAAGGAGAGGCCATTCTAGACTTCTGTCTGGCAAATGGCTTGATAGTAGCCAACACATGGTTCATAAAGAGAGGCAGTCACAAGATCACATACAAGAGTAGCCAATATTGCAACTCAGGTAGACTTCCTTCTAGTAAGGAAAAGTCACTGGGGTAGAATCCATGATTGCAACGTCATCCCCAGTGAAACATTCGGCCCACAGCATAAAACATTAGTTGCCACAATCAGCTGCAAGCAGTGGTCGGAGAAGGTTCTAAGGTCAACAGAGACCAGGCTGAAGACCTGGGAGCTGACTGGAGAGAAAGTACAGCAGTTCAAGGAATTACTCAGGGCTCTAGCACTCCAAGAAGAGGAGGAAATAGGTGGAGCTGAAGAATGGCAGCGCCTAAAAACAGCATGTGTTAGGACTACAGAAAAGATATGTGGCCGAGCCAGTTATGGAAATAAGGTACATAAGGAAAGGTGGTGGTGGAATACAGAAGTCCAGGAAGTCATCAAAAGAAGGAAGGAGTGCAGGAAGAAGTGGGAGATAGAAAAGACTGACCAGGCTAGGAAGGCCTACTGGTTGGCTAACAAAGAAGCTAAGAAAGAAGTTGCAATAGCTAAGAATAGGGCATCGGAAGCACTCTACCATCTTCTGGAAAGTGACTCAGTAAGGGCCACAAAGAAACTATATCAGGTTTCAAGGCAAAGACAGAAAGATAAAGAAGATAGTCAGACACCCTTCATAAGGGATGCCAGCAACAACCTGTTCACCAGTCCACAGAACATCAAAGGCAGATGGAAGGAGTATTTCTAGCAATGTGTGAATGAAGAAAACCCCACAGAAGCTGTACTGCCCCAGAAACAGCCTACGATAAGAGAAGAAGAGGATCCCACCTTTGAAGAAGTAAAAAAAAGGAAAATGAAGTCAGGGAAAGTAGCAGGCTCAGATGAGGTCACAGCAGATATGATAAAGATGCTAGGTGAGATAGGGGAGAAATGGCTCCTGAGGGTACTAATAGCAGTGTGCAGGGAAAGGCGTATCCCAGATGACTGGAGAATAAGCATACTCGTGCCACTGTACAAGAACAAATGGGACATCCACAACTGTGAGCAGCACAGAGGCATCAAACTCCTATCACACTGCATGAAAGTTCTGGTGAGGGTGATTGATAAATGGATATGCAGAGTAGTAGAATGTAAGATGGGTGATGAGCAGTTTGGATTCAGATCATAATGCAGCACAACTGACTCGATGTTTGCATTGAGACAGATACTTGAGAAGAAGCCAGAAATGAGGAGAGAGTCCAACTGGGCATCCCTAGACTTGGAGAAAGCATATGACGAGGTCCCAAGAAAGCTGATGTGGGCAGTACTGTGGTGGTTTGAAGTCCCAGAAACATTGGTAGAATTAGTGCAGGCTATATACAAGAACCCAGTGACTCAAGTACGAACAGTGTTCGGCCTTACAGAGAGGTTCCCAGTGGGAGTAGGTGTACACCAGGGTTCATCTCTGAGCCCACTGCAGTTCATACTGGTGATGGACTACATTAGCAAACAGGTTGGAGGGGACAGATCAACAAAGCTGCTCTATGCAGACGATGTAGCAGTACAGGCAGACTCTGAACTAGAACTTCAGCAAAGGATAGGAGAATGGAATGCAAATCTGAAGGCACATGGGATGAAACTAAGCACAGATAAGATGGTGGTAATGACAGCAAATTGGGGAAATCAGAAGAAGCTGAGAATAGAGATAGAAGGGAAGATAGTGGAACAGGTAAACAGCTTCATGTATCTGGGAGGGGTGGGTTGAGGAGAAGGGTAGTCTGAATGAAGAGGTCAAAGCTAGAATCAGAGAGGCTGCAGCCAGCTGGCATAGAGTATCAGGTGTAGTCTATGACAGAAGAATGCCAAAGAAGCTGAAAAGTGAGGTGTACAAGACAGTGGTGCGACCAGTACTATTGTATGGTACAGAAACCTGGGCAGTAAAGAC